>NC_055999.1:115506703-115691417 GCF_018446385.1 Zingiber officinale
TCGCGCAGATTCACTATTTTCTTTCTCTTCCGAACTTGAGATGATGCACATCCACAACCTCCTTCCATTATAATTAAAAATTAGAAACGAAAGTACGTAGAAATGAAGACAAAAACATATAAAGAATACAAAATTGAAATTAAAAGTAGAGAAGATGTGTGTGAAAATGAGGAATAAACTATCTATTTATAGAGTTTGGATAGTAATGGACACTAAATCACAATCAGTAATCAAAGAACGATCAAATGATCTTAACTGTTGAAAAAAATACCCAAAAAAACTCATCCCTCCCTCAACGGCTAGAGACCGCTGATTCCAACGGGAATCTAGTGAACTGACGGACCAAACTAGCTATTCATCGATTTTTGACTTATGGAATCTAAACCGGCCCAACTCTTACCGTTGCATCTGGCCCGGGAGCATCAAATATATTATCATGATATTATATAATGTCTTTTTGGGGTGGTGCGATGGTTGAGGTATGGGGTGTTGCCATATGAGGTCCTGGGGTCGAAACTCGACGTGTCCGAGCATTTCCTCCTCCATGCTTTCGTATAAGATCATTGCATTAGGGTAAAATATTTCTTTTAATTTATCTATTTTTATCTTGCCATGGGAATTATAATATTGGGTCACTTGGATGTGGCAAGACACCTTTTTAGGGATATAAAACTAGAGTTCTAGCTTCGACAAATTAACGGCTGAATTTTTTTTTAATAAACGATTTATTTAAGAACACTTAGTTGACGGATCTCCCGTTGCAATCATTGTCTGATTAATCTTCATACCCGATAGAAAACTTCCATAGAATTGGATCGATCATCCCAAAAAATTAGTCAACTTAAACTAGAAACAAGATATCAACTAAAAAAGTCAATTTTTTTTTACAGTCTTAGAGCATGGTGAGATAATAAGAGATAGGACGGACTCTCATGCAATAAGGATTTGAAACTCATGTAAGACACCTCATATGCGCATGGTGCTCGAACCACTAATGATATTAGACCATATGTCAAGATCCATATGTACTTCTTGAAAATTTTTTAAAAATTTGAGTGAAATCAGATAGATCACTTTCAAAATTAGCTAGCTCGAAGACGTATTTATTGTAAAATAATAGAGTTTAAATTAGACGGAATGAACTTTCCATCCTCGTCAAAAGCTCATGCCTCGTTCAAATCTCTTCAAAAGCTCATGCCTTGTTCAAAACCGCGTGAGAGGCAGCCTCACTCCCAACTGCGAGAATCCACGAGGCGACTGCAAACTAATTGAAGTCTAATTTCTTTCTCGTTTTTTTCCCTTTCCCTCTCTTTTCCTTTTCCTTTTCCTTTTCCTTTTCGCTAGGAATTTCTTTGTTTTTTTTTTTCCCTTGGATACCTTTATTCTTCAATTCAAACCAAACTTGGAGTCAATTCAAACCAAACTTGGAGTAAAGAGAGCATAGAGCATACGAGAAAAGTATCACCGACCACAACATTCCCAAATGCTTTTTAGTGTCACTGTTCTTCATTGTATAGAGAAGCACCCAAAGTTTGTAGTCAATAGGATAACTACTTCTCTTAAAGAAAAAAAAAAACAATTCATGTAGAGGAAAAAAAAACACTTACAAATAATTTGAAAATGTTGGAACCTAAAAATAAAATAATAAAATATAATTTCAGACCAGGAACAATTAAAAGTTTATAAAAGATGCCAAGAACTTATTGCATTTCTTCTCCAGCCCTCTAAAAGGTTTGCCATGATAATTAATCAAATAGAAAGCTCCTTTTAGAATTAACACTACCAATTTTCAATTGTAAGGCAACTTTGTTGACATTTTTGCCAAGTAAAATTTCATTAAAAATGTCTATGAATTCTTGACCCTTCTAAACTAAATAGATTTTTTTAAGGCGGAACATAAAAGACAATAATATTTTAATGACACAAAAAAATTATAGCAAGGTTAAATGTTTTTGGAAGAAAAATATCATATTGAACGCAATCTATAGCTATCTACCAAACTACTTGCAAAATTTGTTCAAGTAGGATGCAGAAAATAAGAGAGAGTAGCATGGAACTGAATATTTTTAACTACCGATATTGCGAATTTTGGTGCAATTAGTTTGTCAACCACCACCATTGGCTGACTCAGCCCCCTAGTTCAGTTTATCAATCAGCTCATTGATTTGATCTTCACGGTTGCCTGAATCCCCTCCTTGTTTGTAGAGCTTTTTGTTCATCCGAAGACCTCTCTCTGGGCACTTGAGCTTAAATGGCCACAAGAACCTTGTAACCTCCCTGAAATGTGATCCAACTGTAGCTATCTCATGCACGATGTCTTCGATACAGAGAATACCATACTGACCGAGAGCCTATTCCACAGAAATGCAAGTGTGAACATCGATAATAAATGGAGATAATGAAACTGAAGCAATAAAAGTAAAATGAGCAAGTGAAGCAAAAGGTATGACAAACTTTGAAGAAGTAGCACACAATGAACAGTTGAAAATGGTTCAGGTTGTGTTAATTGTCATAAATGGATCAATCTGCATCGTGTGACTTTCAGATGTTGTATTTATTAAGCATGTTTTGGGTGAGGTCGGATGGGACTTAATAAACATCTACCATCCTCACTTTAAGCCGTGCAAATAACTCAAACCATGCTCACTTATGATAGGCATTTTGCAGCTTCAAGTACACCTATACGAGAAGATTCTTTTTAGGTTATTAAGAGTTAGAATAGTCCTCTATACGATCTACTGACTGAATGTTTCTTTGAAATGCTTCATTTGTTACCATCATTGATTGCATAATTTTCCTTTGTTGGGATTATCACCAAAAGAAACATTGAAGATTCACATGCATAAATGTCATTTCCACTATCATAAAGACCCCATTCCTGAAAGTATTAGTATGCTTGCAACTTTGTGTGGCAATATGTCCATGGTGGGAACATGAACTAGATCAGAGTTTATTGCTGTAGTATCAAAAATTTTAGGACACGTCTTACCTGCTCGATGACATTGTTGTCTGTTAGAGGAGTCCTTTCCTTGTCTACTTTTCCATGGCCTTTTTTGTAGATAAGCTCCTTGACACTTTTCAGGTTGGGGTAACTACAAAGTTGAAATAGACATCTTAGAAGAAAAAAATTATAAAAACTAGAATTCTGCCTTAAGTGAGAATAAAGGAACACCATTCTTACCCATAAGTGACGAATGGTTCCACCCTCAATAACATTCTCAAATTTGCTTCATTGGCTTTGAGAAACACACCGTTCAATATCTGTACAAGCCGCAACTTGTTCAGGATTTTTCTTGTTTGTGGATGCATATCCTTTGATCTGAACGCAAGGTTGAGTTAGAGCCAAAAAAGGACTGTGCATGTAGATTAAACAAGATTAAAGAAAGAAGACAAAGTAAGATTCCTTTTATATAACTAACCCATGGATCCTAATGACAAAAAGCAGCTTAGATTTCACGGCTTTCACGGCTTCATTAGGCAACTTCCGAAGTTTTACCCTTTGCTTCATGCGGACAAAGTCCAACTCCTAAAAAAAATGCAATTATATTAGATAATAAAAAAGAAAAGGCATTTTCTATTCAGAATGATTAGATAGCTAACTACAAACTTACTTATAAATAACAGTGAAACTATCGCATGCACGTGAGATGAACAAGAGCACTCGGAAAAACGGGTAGAAAAGAGGTATTCAATGTATGCCCTCTCATTAGTTCCATGAGTGTTTATAACAATGTGTGCAGTAAGACAGTTCTAAACTCCATTGTCCAGAGATGATATAATACCACAGTTCTAAACTCCATTGTCCAGAGATGCAGTAGTATCAGAGGAGAAATGGTAAATGGTAGCAAGAAAACCAACCAATAAACCAAAATTAAGATGGTAAAATGGCTCAAACAAAAGAAATAGTCATGACATAGAAATCACCCTGATAAACCATCACAACTACCATTTATAGATATTTCCCTTGATTAATGCCTTTCTTAGATTAAATTATCATTTCTGGAAATTTCCCTCATGGATGTCTTTCTTAGATTAAATAATCATCACACTAGTCGCTTCAACCCTCTCTGCTTCATGACATAAGTTTTTTTGGAGAATTAAATAGAGTTGAATAGATATTCCTTCAAGTAGTCCTTCAATTAGAATAAAGAATATCTAAGAGGGATGATTAGGGAATCACAATCCATGGAAATTGATATCATGTTCATTTTTGCAATCACAGGAATACGTCTTCCATGTAAATCCATATGGAATAGACCAGTTGACCCTATGAATCAAATGCGCCACCAACTATATGGACATGTACTTAGACAACCAATAAATGCTTTTGTTAGGCAATGTAAACTATAACACAGACACACATCAAACGAGGAAGACCAAAAAAGGCTTGGTTAGCAACAATAAAACAAGATAAAATTTATTTAAGTATATACGATGATATAGTAGGGAATAGAGTTCAATGACGTAAAAGGATCCATATAGCCAACCATACCTAGTGGAGTAAGGCTTGGTTGTTGTTGTTGTAAGGTTTTGTAGAATTCAGTGACATAAGCAAAGAATATGTTAGCACTTTAGATGGCTAAGCACTTTCATTATAATTCATGATTTCTTCTTATAACAACTGTTTGTCTAACCAAATGGCATTTACACTCTTTTCCCGTACATTCAAGTTTCCTGCCAACCCTAAGCTAACTACTCTCTTCATTGCTGAACACAAAACCGTAGTTGCTTTTCACAAAGGCCAACTGAAGGTAAATCAGTGAAAGACTCCATAATCCATAAATTTCCTAGGTTCTTTCCTTCAACTACCATAATTTTCTTAGGTTCTCTCCTTTGTCTTCTTTTCAAAAAGATAAATCCAGTACAAAGTTACATCTGTTCTAAAATTGTTAACGATAAACTGAATAAAATTGCTTTGACCATCCAGAATGTGAAAACGAAATGTAGAGAAGGTAAGATATTAGAATGAACAACTTTGCAATACAAATAAACACATCATATGGAAAACGTTTAACAGTTGACCAGGTACAAATCCATGAAGACAGAATTTCAGCAGAGTTCTCTAATGCTTACAATGAACCTAATATGGAGATAAATGTCTCCCTCGATAAAGAAGTTTTTGACTAGATGATGAGTTAGTCAAAGTGAAAGAGATGAGGCAAAGGTACAGCATTTTAACAGATACATTTTGCAAGTAAACAATATGGATCACTTACTAACCTTGTCTCGGTATTCTTTGACAAACTCCTCAGGCCTCTTAATTGGATGCTTATTTCTCTCTTTCTTACTTCTCTTTTTCTCTGCTAGAAGCTCCCTTCTCTTAATGGCCCAATCCTCACTGATTTTTCTTTTCTTCAGCACAGTCTCATGAACATAGTTAAGAGGTTGTGGTTCCTCCTCCATGATAGCTTATTCTGCAAATAATTCCTCGATGGATTTATTGGAACAAATATGTCTAAGGTATTGAAGGAAAACAAGTTGCATGGCAAAGAAAAGTGAATACATGAAGCAACTCGAAGTTGACAACATCCTTAGCAGACTTAAGAAAGCATTTGAAAGAGGCAAACGAAACTAAAACTCCAATAAAAAGGGGATGTGGCTCAACATAGTTATGCTGCAAACACAAAACAACAGAGTTTTGAAAGAACAAAACAAGGAAGATTCTTCTTTTACAATATGAAAATTAAATTTGACAACAAAACTGAAAAATAAATTAAACCAAGCTTAGCAATTAAACTAAGCCCAAAAAGGAAAAAAAAACTTGTGACTCTCTGAGAATATTTTTGGCAAAAAAAGGAATGTGAATGTAATTGAGCAGAGTAGCAGAGAAAAAATCACATAGTATAATCTGTACTTTTTATTAACAATCTTCTATTTCTGATCCTTCCATGAGAACTATGGAAAGGACATAGGCATAGAACAGACAAATTTTCTTGCAAAGGAGAAACAATATTGGAATACAATAGTTGGTTCTAAATTTTTAGCTTGCTTTGGTTATAGTTGAAGAGTTAAAATAAATTTCTTTCAAGATGAACCCTTCTACTTCATCTCAGAATTGGCATGGGAACAAACTCAGATAGGTGTCGATTGTTTCCTAGAGATGAATTTGAGAAGCCTAAATAGAGAAATTTGGCTAAATTAGGTTCAGTTTGTTCAGATTCAAGATATAATGTATGAGAAATAAAAACCAATAATTATTTTTATGAAATAGAATTGTGTTTTGCTCAAAATATGATTTTGTATCTGATATAGTAATTTTATTCACATCAATTATTTCCTCTCGTGTCATGTTTTACAAAGAGCTCTTTAGAATTTAAAAAGAAATCTCTCTTGATCCTCTTCAGCCATTATCAGAAGATAACTCTTGACTTTTTGTGATTATTACCGACCTAAAGTTGCGCTCCTCTTTAATATCTTTATTTCTTCTTATGAGAACCTCCTCTATAAATAATGATGTTGGTTTGGGCCGTTCTACGTTCTTATCATTGTTTACCCCCACGGGTTGGTGCAGTTGGTACTTGTATGAGTATTTGCTCCAATAGGTCTTGGGATTAAATTCCAATGAGTGCAAAAATGTCTCATTGGGTGCTTGACCTCCTTCATGCAAAGGGTTGTTGCGCTAAGGCAACATGTCCCCCGTGATTTACCTGCCTGTATCTTGTCGTGGGGCCGGTGATATTGAGCGCTTGGAATGAGCGATATTACCTTTTGCTTTAATGATGTTGGTTAAAATATATTTGAAGCCCACCGTGATTTACCTCCTTCCAGGAAGTATGAGATCGCCCTGGAGGGGCCACCAAGATGACGGTTTCACCTTTTGCCACACAATGATGTTGGTTAAAAATATTTACTTTTGGTTTAAGCTCCCAAAGGTCTCTACTCATGTTTTCTATAGCTCGCCTCAACTTCCTATTTGCTAGTGTTATTTTTGCCACCTTGGTAAGCATTTACTCTTCTTACTTTTCTCCACCTTTGTTTTACTGGTTGATTTAGTTAGAAATTTTAATCTCATATTCACCTCAACACATTCACACTTCTTTTGCTAGTGTTAATTTTGCCACCTTGGTAAGCGGTTACTTTTCTCCACCTTTGTCTTATTCGTTGACTTCCTACCATCTAAGTTGCATGAACTCCTTATCTGAATTGAGATCATCTGTCACTCCTACATTCCATCTTGAATTCAAACATAACTAAACTGAACCTTATTTAGCCGAATGCTTTATCTAGGATTCTCAAAATCATCCCAATAGAACAATTAGCACATTCAATTCTTGCTTGACGCTCATCCTAAGATGAAGCAGAAAGGTTCATCTGGAAACAAATTTATTCTAACTCTTCTAATATAGATGAATCAAACTTGAGAAATTTAGAACAAAATGTTGAATCCCAGTCTCTTTTCTCCTTTATAAGACCATTTGTCCATCCTACACTTAAGTTGAGATAACATTATCGGATGAAAAGGCAAGTCATCCAATGTACATACGTTGAGACAACATCTCTTATAAAACCTAAGAAAAATGATATGCTCAAGGAAAGAATTTCAAGGAAATACTCAAGGATAGACACATAAAATGATGGGACCCATAAAAAGTGAAATGGTGGGCCGTGAATTTATGTGTCTATCATTGAGTATTTCCTTGAGATTTTTCTTTGTGCATATCATTGCTCGAAAACCTAATATCAAACACATCCACAACTTACAGAATTCCAAAATTTCAAAACTTGCACATAGAACAAGCTGAATCACATATAAGGGGTCAACAATTATATATAAAAAAAAACATAGTATGTGGTCTATATGTAATATGACAGAACAACAGTACATAATCTCAACTCAAATGCCCACTTACAAGTACTTTGAACAAACTTCTACGAAAAAATAATATCTTAGGACAACACGACAGGATCAGAAGTTCAATCAGAAACATCCAACTGTAATCAAACTTAGATTGGAGACAAAGGATTAAAAAAATCCCAAGCTCAGAACAGCAAGGCCTCCAAGGAGCTTGCAACGAAAGGATTCAGGTTGATTCATTACTCATATTCAACATAAAATCTGAAAAGGGCTTCAAAGGGGAACATGAGCCAGGAGAAGAGATGCAGGTATACCTTATTGGTGGAATGGCTGGTGGACAGCGGAAGAGCTATTCGGCGGCTGAAGATCTCGGCGGCCGAGCTCGGTCGAGGAAGAGCCGTTTTAGGGTAAATCGGGCCGGACCCCTTGCCACTGGAGCCGATTTGATTTGTTTCGTGTTTAAAGTTACAATATTTTTTTTTTTAAATGATTTTTAATTTAATCAATTTTTTCCTTTTCTCAAATCACGTATGAAAATTTTAAAATAAATTAATTTTATGTTTGTTTGTTTTATTCTATGAGGATAATTCAACTTCAAGCGAGCTTAATTTAATTGATTTTTCTAAAATTAGAATTTGTATTTTTATATTATGCATGTCATGCTTAGTTTTTGTACTTTTCATATAATGTAAATGAATTATAATTTTATAGTTTAAATTATAATCAATATCGAGATCCTTAGACCCACCCGAAACAATACCTCTTCGAACCATCGTACTTGATTAATCTACAGAACACTTTCTCACTGTACCATGTCCCGAGCATTCCTAATTATATTAATGAATTATTATTAGTAAATTATACATGTCTAATTAAGATCATATTATTATAACAGTCAAAATAACTTATAAAAATTATTTAATTCTTCTGTAAGCATGGAATAATATGTAGGGATGACAAGTTCTGATCGAACGCGAAAACACGATTCGAATTGAACATAAAAAAAATAGATTAGGATCAAGTCTTATTAAATTCGGGTCGGATTTAGATTTACCTGATTGACACAATTAATGAATTGATCGAATTAAATCAACCTAAAATGAATCGATTACACCCCGTAAATCCGTTTACAAATATTTTCAAATCAGATTCTGATTGAATTCAAGTTAAAATAAAAATATATTTTTATAAAATAAGTATTTCAGATCAAGTTCAAGTTAAGTTCGGATTAAGATAAATATATTTTTATAAATGAATCATTTCAGGTCGAGTTCGAATCAAATACAAATAAACGGATCCGATTCAAATCGAATAATTTAACCCGAAATATTAATCAAGTCGGATTTAGATTTTGATGTTCTAACTCGTCAATTCACCAATTCAAATCCGTCAATCTAAATCCGACTCGAATTGTCACCCTTAAATAATATAATTGAATGAATATTTATGTTAATCATTAATTTAAAAGTGCTCAAAGAATATTATGGACTAAAATTATTTGGATAATTAATTTTTTCATGAATTAAAAAAAAATAGATTTAGAGACGTTTGATTATAAGTTTCTGTTCTTACTCTGATGTTTAACCAATGTATACATGCTCATGGACTAGTTTACGAGTAGATACACCAAACCTTCATCATTAGGTCTGCCGATCTTTTGGATCATCTCCAGGCGGATGAAACGACCAGAGGCTTGTTCATCCATCCGAGATAAAGTACACCGGCTCGTTCCTCAAGTTGGTAGCATTGTGAATAGCTATGTAATAGTGTCTTGATGGTTGCATTCACCAAAGGACTGAGAGGACATGGCCGGAATCCGGCCATGGTTAACCGGGACTTCCATTTCCCAAAGAGCTCATACCTCTCCACCCTTTCGGCACCCTCACAGGCGATCACATTGACTATGTCCCTCGCAAGGCAGTGCTGCTCTACGTTGATTCTCTCTTTGTTTTCTCTAGGAAGAGTAACATCGATTGATTCAAAGACGGCAGCGTAGTATTCCAGGATCTCGAGAAACCTTGCGAAAAAAGGAGCAGTATTCGTGTTGGCTTCTTGCTCCACGAGCGTCACTACCTTGGGGGAAAGGCTCTTAGCCATTCTCAGAATTCGATCCCTGTGGTTCCTTGTGCTCACACTCTCATCTGGTATGTGATGCAGCTCCATTGCAAAGTTTACAGCCAATTGCTCCCCAGGGCGAATGTCCAGGTGCTCAATTTCCACATCGCATCCCGATATTGGCACGGCATGAAATTCAAATGGTACATTGCATGAGTGAGCCAGTCGAGAGAGTCTCCGTCCCACGATGTGCAGACCACCACCTCGTGCGTGCGCATTGTAAGGATCATCAATTCCGGTGATTCGTAGATGTGGCGGACCACCAGGCCTTTCAGCAAGGGCTTGAATGAGAGTGACCCACTGGCTTCCTTGAGCGATCTGAAAATCAATAATGTGAACCATGTTTTCATCTTTGATTGCCTCTGAAATTGCCCCGTTTGCAGACAAGTAGCCGAATTTGAAATACGGGCAGACCTCGTAAAGGATATGCATGTAGGAGAGGAGGTCAGGACTAGCTGGTTGTTTGCACTCCAAAGCTTTGTAGATGGAACTACCCGAGGCAGACAGCTTAGCTATGAGGCCTTCGAGTAAGTATGCTCCTAGTCGTTGAACTGGTTCCCCAGAAACTGAAACCATATGCTTTAACTCCGGAATAAGCCATTTGACAGCGAGAAGATCATTCTCTGCGATGGCTCTAGCACAGGCTATGAGATGCTGCTTCAAGTCTCCTCTGGGAATTCCCATCACTTGCCTCCACTTCTCCAGGCCTGGAGGCTGATGGGCTGAGTAGGTGTTCTTGAGTCGTTCAATGGTATCATATTCAGCACCCAGCATCTTGTGCTCAATATCCCTTAACTTAGACTTTAGATCATTCGGATCTTCAGTAACACACGAAGCACTTACTGGAGATCCATGGACACGATCAGAGTGCCAATCTGGCTGGGATATGGGACTCCCACTGGTAAATGAGAGGCGGATAGAAGATGAGGAATTCTGCACTGTATAATTCCCAGTCGGTATGGAGGATTCAAGAGTACAGAATTGCATTTGACATGCCTGTGACTGAACATTTATATGATTTGAAGCATCCTCAGAAGCAAGATATCCCGAGGATTGGTGATCTCCAGTCATGAGATGGGATTCCGCATTATCATCCAGCAAACTTATATCATTCAATGACTGCTGGTGTTCGTCAAAAGTTTTGCGTTTTGTAGATGTTTGCATCGAAGTATTAATCCGGCAAATTAGGACAACACCAAATGAAGAACTGTCCTACCGATGATCCCTTTTACATTTTACATATTTCTGGAGCAACAAAATATGTTACTAAAGTTTTAAAAATGTAAACAGGCATGCACATCTACAAAGTTCTTTAGCATTTAGTAAATCATAAACTTCACAAAAGTAGGAAAAATGCTTTGTACTGCAAACATAATCAGTAGAAAAAACACAACTCAATGATGATTTATCTAAAAGCAACATATAAAATCACAATCATATGGTAGAATATTCTAACATCCCACTGTGCAAAGCATAAAGATGGTTTACAAGTTTAGCGGTTTTAGTTCCAAAACTCTCCTTCATCTTTACATGTGAAACAGTGACTTGTTTTAAGGTCAATATGATATGAATATATTCAAGGTTTTAGAATATTTGAATAGTATTGCTAATAGAGACTTACAAAGAGTTGAATGGAGATAACAATATCTGTATTGTAGCCAACCACAAATAGATGGACTAACGCAACTTACTGATGTTGATGTTTGATGCTGAAAACAATTACTTTTCTTTGAGAAAATGGAGGCAGAGCCATCAATCAATAATCATTATGGCACTAGATTGCTGGAAAACTGGGCAAGGTCATTGATTGGAGCGATGAAAAATGATAAATAAAATTCAATTGAAGATAATAAAGTAGAAATTTTGAAGGAATCTAGCTGTGATTTGTTCCACAGTAATTGTGCACTGATCGCAAACTGGCTTAAATTTATACCTAACCCATCTCCCAAATCAAGAGTAAAACTGATTTCCAACTAAAACCAGAAGCGAAACAAGAAATATGAAACATATGAAACTAATCATCTGAGTGAAGTTCAAAAGAAGCCAATCCAATATCTGTTTCTAATATGAGACCTAAACAAAACAAGGCGGCAAAGTCAAGCCAGATCTGCAGCTCAAAACCCAACCAGAAACCCTAGTTCAGATACAGAGCTATCCAAAATTCTCCCTTTTCTCCCGCAAGGAATCCCTCTTGTCGACTAACCATTAAAGAAAAAATCAGAAAGGGAAGATGGAAATAACCACAAGATTAAGAGAAACATTCAAATTCCCGAATCATCACAGCAATAAAAAAGGGTAGCAAAGTTGGGAGAAGCGAACGCAAAAACCCTCCTTTAATCTCCATTTCTCGATCAAGCAAGCTCCGAGAGCAAGAACACAATATGATCAAATCAGGAGCACAGCAGATTTGCGATTTCTTACCTGAATAAAAAAGGGATTTGAATCGAAGACGCGAACTCCAAGCTTGGACGAATCAAACTCGGCTGCTTAAAAAAAAAGAAAAGAAACGGTTAACATTACACAAATGCCACTGTCGTTTGAGAAAATTACATTAATGCCATTTCCATTCGCGGGAGCAGAATCACACGGGCGAGTCCACCTGGACACGCGGCATGTGCCGGTATCTTTGGGGCATCAGAAAAAATAAAATAAAATAATAATAATAATAAAATGAATAAATAAATAGTTTGTGATAATTGATAAAATTATATGAGATTAATTAATTAAATGAGGATGTTTAAGTCAAGAAAAGCAGGAGGATTTGCGGAATAATAAATGCCTTTGTTTGATAATTTAAGTTGACACGGCGTTTAATTAACGTGAGGGTCGACAGGAAGTCAAAAATCGACCCACGTGGGTGTGTTCCATAGTCAAAAATTGAAATTCTTAAAGAAAAAGAATCAAAGATTTGTAATATTTTTGTTTTTTTTTGAAAAAAAAAATCATGCTAGAAGAACACTGACAATATGCTCAAAGATTTCAATCCACGCGCGTGTGAATTAATTAGTTTTGTTAGAATAATACATTTTGACATTTCTATCGATCTAGCATGTTCGTTCAGGATATTACCATATGAAATTTTAGGATCAAAATTTAACGTGTTCGAGCATGTCCATTCCCAAGTCTTGACTACTTGCACTAATGATTAGTAGTTATCCGTGATTTATCTCTTCCGTATTGATCTAAGAACGGATTGACAAAGACGCTCTGGACGAATGATCATCTTTTATCATATAATACAAGATTTCAATCCATGATATCAAGCTAAGGTATTTCAAACTATACAATAACACTGACAATATACTCAAAGATTTATAACTCTCAACCGACAATTTTTGACATCAATCTCTTAGCTTGCCAAGTTCTCTTTATTGCCCATTTTGACCTTATTACTTTTTTATATTTTCTTTTGAGCTTAAGGTCTCACCTTCAAACTCCATATTTTATAAACTCTTTTAACTGATTTAGCTTCAAGCTAAACACATAGTAAATTAGACAAAAACAAAACAAAGTAAATACATCCAAATGTTCGTAATAATTAATAGTTTGGAGGATGATTGTATAATTTTTATAACAGAGTAACTTTTTTAACACAATCTCGTTTGTCAATTAATGAACATTCAAGAGATTTTAATTAAGAACTAATTTTTTCTAAGCGGAAGAGTTTGTCCCTTTATCACGAGGTTTGACCAGCCCTACATTTTTCTGATGTGATGTATAGCTCTTACTAATAAGAAGAAAAAAAATCCAATAATCCAAGAGTTTACTTATCAAAGTAAGAGATTCGAAGGACTCGATGAATTTTATCTCATCATTCGATAGACTTATATCTTATTTTTAAAAGAGCTTGAATATTTTTTAAAAATATTTATGATTTTTTACTTTCACATCATCAATTAAATATCTTACTTTCTAAATATTCTAAATCTATAATCAAATATTCCACAAATTAAATATTTATGAGACTCACCTATCAATTATCTCACTCTTAAATATCCTATATTTCGTCATTAAATATATATATATATATTTTTTAATTTTATGTTTAAAAAATTAAAGATAGAGAAATCATCAGGCCTCTCCGATAGAGCCAGGATTTTCTGGACCACTTTTTGTGGTCCAGGAGATGGACCACTCATATTTGTGACTGGATCGTGACCGCGATTTGATCGTAATTGGTTGATCCCTTTCTGGGTTCACCGTCCCCATTAGGTTATAATTTGGTTCGGAGCGGGCGACCGAAAGTCGCCCGGAGGAGACCCTAGCTCGGCGCCCAGCAACCTGGCTACTTATCCACCACCGGTGTCCTCCGGGCTGCCTCCGGCCGCCCGCTCTGAATCAAACTATAATCTGATGGGACGATGAACCCAAGAAGGGGCCGCAACCAATTGCAGCCGGATCATGACTACGATCCGACTACAAATATGAGTGGTCCATCTCCTGGACCATAAAAAAGTGATATAGGAGATCTGCTCTCCTATCACTACCTATCACTAGGAGATCTACTCTCCTATCATTAGCACATGAGGTGTTGCCGCAATAAGGTCTGGAGTTTGAATCTCGGCAAAGCTGAGGTAAATACCTCCCTTATGTGCTAGTCACTATTCCAAAAGCTAGTAGTCATCCGTGATTTACCTCTTCTGTATTGACCCTGAGATGAGTTAACGAACGTATTCGTCTTTTGTCATAATATCCGATGATTTTAAATCCCCTCCATAATATTTTCTTTCAATTAAGGATATTTAAAATTAAAAGATATTTAAAGAAATATCTCTTTGTAGAAACCGTAACACGCACATGATATCTAGGTGATCTAATTATTATTAATTATGGACGTGGTCCCTGTAGAATCTGATAACTTGAGATTTCCGTACTTTAATTGGTGAGGAGAGTACGTCATTATCCAAATCCCTACTGAAAATCCGTCTACTATTCTGCTTCTTCTTCTTGCGATCACTGAATTTCGTGGACCATACAAAACAATGGTGATTCCACTGCATTTAGATTCATAGTCTATTATTTAATCTAATTTGTTTCTGTTGTAATTTTTTTCGATGATACTAAATCTAATGTATATTTTCTCTTTATTGAGTTCGTTTCGAATTCATGTTTTAAAACCTCCATCAACTATACTAAGTTGTTGAATTAGTCAGTATGAAATAAAGTAAGATATATAAACATGACAAATTAAGTGTAAACTTATTCTTTTCTATTTTTTATCATATTAATATTACTATTTATTTATTTTTGTGTTGACCGATCGACTTCTGTTTCATGCATAAGTCAAAGTTATTTTGTTTTTATTTTCCAAGTCAAAAAAGGAGAACAATCCAATTCTTCCCAAAGACTATAACCACAAGGGACAAAGTATACTAGTGAAAAATCTTGACTTTGGAATTTGCCTTATTCTTTCATTAATTTCCGAGCAATTGAAAAAGGGAAATAAATAAGTAAATATTTATGCATCACTTTATTGCTATCGTCACTCACGCATCATCTCATCGTCACAGATGAATTGGGTCAAATTCATACAAATTTCTAAGTAGTATGATCTTTCAAAAAACTATATATATATATATGGGCACTCTACGTCATATTTAAGAACATATAAAATAAATAAATTTAGCAATCTAAATTCATATATAACATAAATAGAATGAGGATTAGCAAGCTAAATTCATTAATCTTGGTAACTAAAGCTTCATATTTAAAAATAAATAAATTGAAGATTAATAAGTTAAATTCATTAATCTTCCTAACTAAAGCTTCATATTTAAAAATATAAAATAAATAAATTCAAGATTAGCAAGCCAAAATCAAAATAATAAATAAAATGAAGATTCACAAGCTAAATTCATTAATGCTTGTAACTAAACCTCCTGAATAATTCATGAGTGTGTGAACTAGCTTGCTAAGAATATAAGAGCCCTCGAATGACATTGCTAACTGCTGAGCATTAGTTTATGAGACTCACAATAACATCCAAAGCAAGGATTTAATAACATATAAACAAGAAAAAAAAATTAATATGCTACACACTAACATTTAAAGCATGAATTTACAAGACCCAAAATCAAGAGAAAGTAAGATGGCAACACATAATAATGTCCTTGTAAAAATTAACTAGCAAAATAAATAACTGAAAGACAATAAATAGTATACTACGAGCAAAATAAATAAATAAATAAATAAAATGAGTTAAATAACTTAAAGTTCTTTGTAAGAATTAACACATCAAATTTAATTTATATCTCGCTAAACTACCATAACTCAATCCAACCCCACAACTCATAACTTCCAAAATGCATTCAATTTTCAAACCTCTTCACCTCACTTACAACACCTAGCCATCATCTTCTTAAACCCTCAATTCCACATAACAATTTCTAAAATATCCCTCTCCCTCCGACCAACATTATTTGCCTTTGGCAACCTCTTATGTTTCCACCCATTCCAAAGAGGGGAGAAGAGCCTGCCTACGTGTTGAAATTCACCAATAGACTGCCAAATATACCGCTGTAGGTGGAAGAAGAGTGCCTCATTTCTGCCATAGATGATTCCGGCTAACCTGAAATGATTGCAAGATGAAGAAACAATGAGGATAAAATGTTAAAAAGGTGTTTCACAAGATATTAGCGCCGCTGCACTCCTCACCTGGCTTGACACCAAGAAGCAAATTTGCTGCTACAATGTTGCGAGAGGCAACCTACTAGCTATGGCAGCAATGGCTGCCGGTGACAACAGCTGTTTTTCAATGCTTGGACACATTTACTATGTTACCTTGTACTAACTTGAGAAAAAAGATCAATCAAGGAAAATTAAAAAGACTTTAAATGACCTAAAATAATGAAAAAATTTAGGTTCCAAACAAATCTGATCTTGACAAGGATATAGCAAAAGGGCAGAAATTAACAATCTCATCTCCAAATCTATCCATCAGATTCTCCTTCTTGTTCCGTTACATGATTTAAGAGAATGTTCGTTCCGAGCAGAAAAACACAAGGAAAAAAAATATATATAAAACAAACTGCCAACATCCATCTGCTGGGAAACATAATCTCATGCCATTATAACAAAAAGATTACATTCCGCCTAATCATTCATATTTTCTTCCTTCGATTCTCTCTTATCTCCCACCAAGTGTGTTACCATGTTACCATTGGTTTTTATTTCTCTAACAAGACAAACAATATTAGCAGTTGTTACTGCCATTACTACGATAACAGAGAAATTTTCAACATTTCATGAGGTTGTGAACTGGAGAGGGCTGTCTTCTTTCATCTTCTCAAGTTGATCAATTTGCTTCTTCCGCTTAACAACCTTTTTAGAAACTAGACGATTTATACCCTTTGTCTCCAAGTCTGAACTTTTACTACTTACTGCTTTGAAACGGACTTTGCCAACTTTCCTAGCATTAGCTTCCACTATCTGCATAATCCAAAGAATAGACAAATCAGATACTAGATTTAATGTTTCTATGCAAACTAATTACACTAATTTTAGAAAGAAAAAGAAACATGCTTAGCAAGAAATATGAAGACATTGAAGACTATCATGCAGTTCAGAATCTTCAGATGATAAAATGCTCTGTAAAACCTTCCACTATTCTCTCAATTTGACAAATGATATTCAACTATCCAAATTATATGCCAGCAGAGAAGATCAAGGTGAGGCCTTGGCGCATTCCATACATCACAGTAATTTAAGGCACATGCTTGATTATGAGAATAATATTAGGAGCACATCCAAATGCAAACAAGTCTAGAACTTAAATCATGAGCAAGAATAATATGCTAAAAATATAGAACTGATCTCTGGATGATTTAATTATAGACTGATGCAAACACATTTTATCACTCATGCCTCCCGTCCTGTCCTGAGGAATCTTGCATTCTACAAAAACAGCACAGTTACAGCTTCCATTGAAACTTGTAATGATAAATTTACTTAATAGAAATAACAATTCTATTTTCTATGAATTCCTATGAAATAAACATCACCTAATTTGGTTGTAAAAATGACTTTAAAATATTAATTCCTACAGAATTATTATTCCTAATTGATAAGAAATAGTTATTTCTTACTCGATTGCAGGAATAACTTTTATTATCTATTCTATCCTCAAACAATTCATCTAATCGACTACACAAGCCCAGTCAAATGGGCCATCAAGCTAGAGGACTAAATAAACTCATCGGTAGGTTGAGCCAATTGGGGTAGGGTGGTCAGGCTAGGCGAGCTGAATGAACCAGTTGAATTCATCATATCACTTGGGTTGGCAAGCAGAGTGGTCCAATTACATTGGTTGGGCTGGACCAATCGAGCGATCCAAATGCCCAATCATGCCAATTATGCCGGTTGGTACTAGTGGGTTGGCTGGGTCAAATGAGTCAAACAAACATATGAGGCCGATTGAGCTACAAACTAGAAAAATGGTTGTGTTAGTCATGTTGATCAAGCCAGATGGAAATAAGTGGGCCAATTGGGCTATGTGGGTTGACCGGTCTAGTGGGATGGGTGGGTCAGTTGGTCCGATCAGGTTGGGCAAGCTTGTCAAGTTTGGTGGGTTTGATGAATCGAGTAGATCGGTCAAGATGGACAACTCGATCAAAGCTAGACTAGTCGAGTAGCACAATCATGCATTGAGCTAGGTGAACTTGATAATTTGATTAGGTCGGATGAATTAACTAGGCCGGTTGGGCAGATAAGATTGATTTGGTTTGATGGATCAATCATCGGATGGATGGATTGGGGTGACCAAGTCAAACAACTTGGTCAATCAAGTTGGACATATTGATCAATTGAGGTAACCTAGTCCGGCAAATCGATTAGGTTGATCGAGTTGGACATATTGATTGGGTTGATTGAGTCGGATGGACAAATCAAGCCAATCAATTCAAATGGACTGATTGAGCCATTTGAGAGGTTAGCCTATGACGCCGATCCACGAGGTGGGTAGATAGATAAGCTGGTGACGCCAATCCACAGGGCAGGACTGAAATGAGAGCAAATTTGCTAAAAAAATAGTTCCAACCAGGAGGAGGAATGGCACACCACAATGATTATTTAATAACAAGATTTGATATACTAAAATGCACACTCAATAAAATTGTAGTACAAATGTGCAATATACCTCTATTTCATATTTTTGGTGTTTCTCATTCTCTGATGAACCATCTGATTCTGCATTTTTGTAACCACTGTTTTCTTCTGCGATTGCTTTCTCAAGAACCATGGCAATCTTTCCACCCTCTTCTGGTATATAACCAAACACTTCACAGATGAAACCAGATACCGTCTCATACTGATGACCCTAGTCATTTGAGGAAAAAACAAGTTACAATTTTGTAACAATTGATTGTAAATCCTGATGAAAAGGCAGCAAAGAAGGATGATTGACAAGAATTCCAACAATCATATTTGAGGCTTTTATGTGAGATTTCTAAGAGCAATTATGCAAATCTATGAATTTGAAGCAAGGTTTCAAAAACTATTATCACAGTTCTCGACAAATTTTAGCACTAAGAACAAGGGGACCAGGAACAGCTATATTTCAAGCATGGTTTGAAATTTCGTTGTGTGCCGGGTGGCACGATCGAAAAATATAATTGTTGTAAATTATCAAAATCCAATATTTGATTGGAATGAAGGCCTTTCTTGTGCCTCTTGTATGGATTGCGCCAATGAGTATCGTGTTATGATAACACTCGACATGTCTTAATACCTACACATGTCAAAATGAATTCAAAAATTTTTATTAGTCTTAATAGTTTGCTTTTTCTAAAACTCTAATTCAGTTAATTATCTAATTCTTACTATTTAAATTTTATAAATAAATAACTAAAATGGAAGAAAATTATAGAAGCAAAAGTTATATGAATTTACCTTGCCACATATTAGTAAGAATGAATAAAGCATTTTAAATTCAACAAGTAATTGAGATACTACAACAACAACAACAATCAACCAACCAACCTTTATCTCATCTAATCTTAAATAAATTTTATTTTATTTTATTATGGCTAACCAAGTCTTTTTTAGTCAACCTCTTCCTCGTTTGATGTGCATATTTGTCATAGTTTCACATCGCCTAACTGGAGCATTTATTGACCGTCTACATATCCGTACTATCTTAAATGTGTCAAGTTTTCCTTCAATAGATGCAACTGCGGCTTTCTCTATAATACTCTCATTTCTTATTCTGTCCATCCTCATATGTCGACTCATCCACCTTAACATCTTTATCTCTACAACTCTCATCTTCTGCTCATGTGATAAAGTCATAGCCCAACATTCAGTGTCATATAGCATAGCAGATCAAACCGATATTTTGTAAAACTTTTGTTTAAGTTTTAGAGGTACTTTACAATCACATAAAACATTCGACGCTCTTCTCCATTTCAACCATCCTGCTTGTATTCTATGTAAGACATCCCTCTCAATCCCTCTATCCTAAACAATTAAAGTTCTTAGTTCCAGATAACTCGTTATCTCCTATTTTAACAATTACTCATTACGTCTAATATTGCTAAACTCTATTTTTATTCTACTAAGTTTAAAACCTTTCACTTCTATTACATCCGCCAAAATTCTAGTTTAATATTTACATTTTCACATGTCTCATCTACTAAAACAATATCATTTGCAAACATCATACAAAAAGTAGAAAATCTAAGTGAGAAACCATCAAATGAGTAAAATTCATCTTAATTTCTGCGTACATTGACACATGGAAAAAAAATTATAAATACAATTTAATTTAATTAATTATTCAATTGTTAAATCTGATTTTTATAACTAAATAAACTAAATGTATGCGAATATATAAAAGAATAACAAAGCATATTGAGTATCGACACAACATAGTGCCAAAACCATACTATTCTAGTTGATAGGCAAAATTTGATCACATAAAGTTTACCCTAAGGAATTTAGCTACTATCTTTTCTTTTTTTTCTTCTCATTCATCTTATATCCCCCTCCACCTCGAATTTGCACCTAGCACTACGCATCAAAGACCAAATCTTTGGCATGGCTTGAGATCTCAAATATTGATTTCAAGATTATTATATTGTATTCAGAAAATGTTATATGTCGTATATTTACTTCATTTGATTTTAAATAGCAATTTGATTATTAATTTTAGTGACTAAATAAGAGAATCTTATAAAGGTGATAGGGTAGGATTAAGGGTTGAGGATAAAGAAAAAAAACAAAGTGTTCGGTGGATGGGGAAGCTTATAAAAGCGATGGCAGCGAAAAGGAAAGGGCTGATTTGGGCAGGAATTTGGCTGCATATCTAGGGGTGCAACACATCATGATCCGAGAGCAACCACACTATTGGCTAGCAAAAGGTTCAGATAAATTTGAAGCCTAATCGGACACCACCCTTCAACGTGGGCATGCCCTGTAGGTGGCAGTCAACCCTGCAACGTGGGCATACCCCTTTAGGCTTTAGGTGCACACGTGGGGCACACACCTAGAGTGGGCAGCATCTATCTATCTATATATATAACTTTCACCCACAGTGGCTTTCTACTCCATTGTGCATCATCAACAACCTTGTATGTTATATGCTCTAAATTTAATTTTTTATACCCTAAATAACTCTAATAACCCTAAGCCCTAAATAAACCTAATGCCCTAAATGACTCTAACACCCAAATAATCCTACCCCCCAAATAACCCTAAGATCCAAATACCACAAATAACCCTACCCCAAATAACCCTAATATCTCAAATAGCCCTAATACCCCAAATAATCCTATAGCCCTAATACCTATAACTCTAAAACCCCCAAATAGCCATATACCCCAAATAATCCTAATACCCCAAATAACACTAATACCCAAAATAACCCTATACCCCTAAATAAACCTAACTCCAAATAACCCTTTATTCTAAATTATCTTAATATCCCAAATAATCTTATACCCCAAATAATGCTATACCCTAAATAATTCAACCATAATAACCCCGTACTGTAACTAGGGGTGTAATCGAGCCGAGCCGAACTCTTGAATGTTTGAGTTTGACTCATTTATAATCGAGTCAAACTCGAGTTTTATTTAACGAATATATTCATGCTTTTATCGAGCTTAAATGAGCTTTATAAATATAAATTATAAATTTAAATATTCATTAAAAATAAAATTATATATTTAGAGAAAATTATAATATTCTTATTAAAATTTATAATTTTATTATAATAAATAAATTTAATATATTTGTCTATATGTTTCATAAGTAGAGCGTAAAATCTATAAATTCAATATTAAAACTATTATTTTTTTATTTAAAAATTGATTCATGAGCTTAATGAACATGTTCACGAGCTAACGAGCCGAATATTGTGAAGCTTGAGTTTGGTTTGTTTATCTTAACGAGCCTTATTAAATGAGCTTTTATCGAATCGAGCTTTGAATAGCTCATGAGTGGTTGGGTTCATTTACACCCCTAACTGTAACACATATTGAAATAATTAAAGATATGTGCAAGGATGTAACGACCAAAGTAAAGACTTCAGGAGAAATAACTGGAGCATTTCCATAAAGATAAGGTTACATAAAGGCAAGGTTTAAAATCTCGACCCGTATCGAGGTTTTGGTCCCAGACCGGAATGATATAGTTTCGGTATCGTATTGTACCGTGATGATATTGTTTCAATATTTTTTTAATTTATAAATACTAATTATTAAATAAATATATTTATTGTATATAATTTTAAAAAAAATTGAATATTGATTTTATAGAAATTCTCAATTATTTAAAAACTTAATATGGCTAGAAAAACAATTAAATATGGTTTTCTTCAAACAAAATTGATCTAGGCAAGTAGATACATTATAAGAAAAAAATATATGTTTCATATGTTTAGGAAGCAAGAATCCTAAAAGTAAAAAAGCCTAAATATGTAAATATTCATGGATCCAAATTTTAAATTAATTCTAAAATAAAAAAGTATTATCTATAATAAGTATATAAATTAACACAAAGATGTTACTTTATATATAATAATTGTATAAATTAACTATTTATCCATTTAATTAATTATTAATTTAAATAATATATATTTTATATAGTAAAAAAAATCTGACTATCAATTAAACGGTAAAACAGTAAAAAAAATAAAATAATAAAAAAAATCAGAATATAAATCTGATTATTGTAATTTTTTTAGAATTTCTTAGAATTTTTTTAAAAAAATTAAGATTTAAAAAAAAAATAAATGAAATTTAAAACAATACAAAATAATAAAAAAATTATCTGATTATTATAATTTTTTAAAAAATTTAAAAAGAAATTTAAAACAATACAAATAATAAAAATATATATATATATATTAGATTATATATCTGATTTATTTAAAAAAATTGAATTTTAAAATAAAATTTAAAACAGTATAAAACAAATTTTCAGAATATTAATTAATAAAAAAATATTTTTTTTTTTAAAAAATTTAAATATATTTTTTATATATTTTATTAGGATAATTTAATTAGGATTCATAAAAATCTCTTTGAAATATCAAGAATTGTTTAAATTAAATAAATTAGAAATTTTAATTTATATCTAGGCTAGGGCATCGCGAGGGTGTCCCGCGCCGCCTCCGATGGCATCCAGCGCCTTCGGTGGCATCTGACGATACTAGAGGCATCCCACGATGCCTCCAACGACGTTTGTGATGCGATGCAGTCCAGGACGACACGTTGAAGCCACGTTGAATCGTAGGCGGCCGGGACGCCTACGACCGTTTGCGGAGAAATCATACCTATCCTAAGAGTGGTCGCCGCTCGTGCTGCTGCCGAGCCGCTACTTGTTGACGCCTTCCCTGCTTTATATAGGTTTTTTTTTAATTAATCTGTCGGGTTTTCGATTCCTTTTGTTGCGCGACAGGAGCTCGATTCCATCTGTCACGCGTGACGCGCCAAATTATCGCGTGTTAGGTGCCGATTTTGTTCCCGTCATGGAACGGTAAAATCCATCCGTAAACATTACATCAAGGATCAGTTCTAAGTCTCTATCTTTTTACACTAATTATGAATGAACTCACTACACACATTTAAGACAGTACCGTGGTGCATGTTTGCAGATGATATTATTTTAGTAGATGAAACACGTGAAGGAGAAAATGTTAAACTAGAACCTTGGCCAGGAACACTAGAAGTAAAAGATTTTAGACTTAATAGAATAAAAATAAAATACATGCAATTTAAGTTTAGCAATATTAGACGTAATGAAACAACTGTTAAGATAGGAGATGATGAGTTGCCCGGAACCGAGAGTTTTAAATATCTAGGATTATTTTTGCAAAACGATGGAGGGATTGAGAGATATGTCTTACATAGAATACAAGTAGCATGATTGAAATGTAGGAGAGCGTTGGGTGTTTTATGTCACCATAAAATACCTCTAAAACTTAAAGAAAGGTTCTATAAAATCGCAGTTAGACTGTCTATGTTATATGGAGCTGAATGTTGGATTATGACTTAAGTACATGAGTAGAAGATGAGAGTTGCAAAGATGAGGATGCTTAAGGTAGATGTGTGGACATACGAGAATGGACAGAATAAAAAATAAGAGCATTAGAGAGAAAGTCGGAGCTACATCTATTGAGGGAAAACTCCGAAAGACACATTTAAGATGGTACGAGCATGTACTTAGATGACCAATAAATGCTCCAGTTAGGCGATGTGAAACTATGACAAACATACATATCAAACGAGGAAAAGAAAGACCAAAAAAGGCTTAGTAATAATAAAATAAGATAAAATTTATTTAAGTATAGATGATGATATAGTAGGACATAGAGCTCAATGGCATAAAAGAATCCATATAGTAGTGGGATAAGGCTTGGTTGTCATTGTAGGGTTTAGGGTGACATGTTGCCTTGCATTGTATATTGAATCCATTGATCCTAATGTCTATTTTTTTAAATGTTGACGTTTCCTTAGTTAATAGTTTTGACCTTGTTCAACTCTTTTCGTCGGTGCAAACTTAGGTGGGGCTCTTTTCATCAGTGTATACTTAGGTGGGTAAATCTACTTTTTGATCTCTGATTAATGGTTCCCTATGCATGAAATAAATGTGAAATACTATATTTAAATTAATAAATTGTTGCATTTTTTTAAAAAAAAGGGGATTAAAAGGATGTTAAATTAGTAAATGGGTTCCAAATGAACTAAATTGTTAGATTTAACTTTTGTATTAAAAGAAATGTAAACTTTCATGGTTTTTGCCCATTTACATTTCCTATTATTATTTATACATAGTTCAGTGTATCTTTCATATATAGGATAATACTTTCCTCATGATAATTTTCTTTCTTTATACAAGACTTTGACTCATTCCTAAGTGTCCCAACTCTGTTATTCCTTCCTCGGTTAGCCACAAAGGTGATAGGCAATGAGTTCCTTGCACCAACAAGCAGTGGTGACAACAAGTTCCTTCCATTCGCGAGCAATGGTGACACCGAGTCTGTTCCTCCCTCCACAATTCTTTCTTCTTGATTCCTTCCTCAATGAGTGATACCACCACAAGTAACTCCGCCAATTTCATGTCTAGGGTTTCTGGAGGTAAGTTGCTTCCGGCTTCTCCCCTTTCCACCTCTTCTTAATCTTCTTCCTCTCCTCCTTGGTGCCTATGACATGGTGTGTCAGCACACCAGGTACAACATAACACTCGTTTCGGTTGGGGATCGGAACTTTGGTTTGAAATGAGATTTCAAACCTTGATCTTATCTCTTAAATGTAAAAACAAAACCTTGAAGCCTTTTATTATCAGATTACAGAACATTGGGATGACCAATTCCAAACTAAATATCACAATTTTAGCATTTATCATCAACCATGCTTTTCCACTAAAGTTAAATGGCATTTACTCCAGCAAAAAATAATTGTACCCTAGAGAAATAGCATGCACAAACTTAACACCGATATTTCCATGATAACATAGACACGGTTTTGATAGATAAGACTCCAAAGGCCTACAACAGTATTACCGAGAAATTAAGAAGAAGAAACCTAAACACAATAAGCAAAAGGTAAAAATAGTTCAAATGACAGGATTTTAGTAGCACTTTCTTGACAATAACTTTGATGTTCACCAAGATAAAACTACAGACCTCTGGCATTTTAATATTCAATTCTTCTGAAAGTTGATCAATTGATGTATTAGCATCAACATCAAATATACCATCTTCTTTCATCACAATATAACCAGTTTTTCTGTGAATCTCATCCTGTAAAGCATGAAACAGAAGATAGACAGTGACTACTTGCTTTATCTTGAAAAATACCAACGCATAGTTAGAATATAGACACGGTTGTTAAAGTCTAGTTCTTCTACAAAAAAAAAAAAAAAACATGGGCAAAAATCAAAAGGGCGCCCTTTTTTTAAGGGATCATCAAAGGGCACCTATATTGATTTATTATCAAAAGTGCATCCCACCCTCATGTAAAATGACATAACTGTCCACTCTAAAGTAGTAGTTTATTCTCATTATTATCTCTCTTCTATTTTTTTCCCGCCTAAATCGGCGTGTTGTAGCAACTACAATTGAACTGCCACATAATTATAACAACTACGATTTCATAGTTGCTACAACATGAAAAAAAAAATTAAGACTCAAATTGTTCAGAGCTTTTGAAAAAAATTTTAGCTTGAAACCTGACAGTTATGGGTTCCACCCCATAACAAGTTGTAGATATCTAAACGAGCTTTGATTTGATATATTATGTGTCTCGTTCAACCCGAGTAAAAAGTTACGACGTCTCAAAATTTAAAATTTAACATTCACGTTATAATAGCTACAAAAATGTAACTGCTACAACACAAATATTAAACCCTAAACTTTGAAAACCATAACTTTTACTTGGGTCGAACTACATAACACACAACATATCAAATCAAAGTTTATTTAAAGATCTTTGATTAAACATATTGTGCATCCCATGGTTCAATTTGAATTAAAAGTTCTGAGCCTTCAAAGTTTACCCAGCATATACATTGTAGCAGCTACGAAACCGTAGTTGCTACAACAAGTTCAATTTTAAGAGATCATAACTTTTGATTTGGATTGAACCACGAGACGTACAATATATCAAATCAAAGCTCATTCAGAGATCTTCGATTTGATATATTATACATCTCATGGTTCAATCCGAGTCAAAAAGTTATTTCTCAAAGTTTATCTAGTATACACGTAGCAACAACAATTTCGTAGTTGCTACAACTACAAGTTATAACTTTGAGAGGTCATAATTTTTTCTTCGGATTGAATCACGGGGCATATAATATGTCAAATCGAAAATCTCTGAACGAGCTTCGATTTGATATATTGTGTGTCCAATGGTTCAACTCGAGTAAAATAATTTCCTATAATTAAAATTCAAATTTGTAAAATCTGAATTTGTTCAATTTATTATAAGGATTTCAATCTCATAAATTTTTATTTTTATAAACTTTAAATTTCAAAGTGTCAAATTGGAACTATAAAAAGATTAAAAAAATATTTTTAAAATCATATTCATATAATTTTCATAAAAATTATTATAAAATTCATATTTTATAAAAATAAAATCAATAGATTCTTCAACGGTCTAAATTGTCCAATCTTATCTATATAGATACGGTTTCATCCTTAGTATTGAAGTATTTGAATTTAAGATCACACCAAACATTTGCATCTCTTCCTCTCATCTTTCTTAGATGATGTAAAATCATGATGTGTAATAATAACTACAAAAGAAGGCTATGCAATAAACTAGTACATCCTTCCTTTAAGATTACAGGTAATTATGGTTTCGATTCCACAACCTCTTCTTTGGTCAGACTCCTTAACTCTTCTTCCATTGCAGCCTGTGTTCCCATTACCTCTCCTCTTTTTCATCTTCAATTTGGGCCACAAGGCAACGTTTCATCTAATACTACTAGACAACAATGAAGCCACTTATCAATTCCTCTTCCAATCACACTGCCTCCACACTCATCTTCTTTGGGTTGCAACACAAATGGAAGTCTAATGGGCATTTGTCTTGCTTTTCCTTCCTCAAGTCTTAGTTGGTCCTTGTTTTCTTGCATATGTGCCATCGAAAAGCCAATGAAGACTTGAACAAAGAAAATAGTCTAGTAAAGAGTTAACTTGTGCTTCTATCTCCAGTGAAGGTCTAATCAGAGAAAATGTTATATTCTTATATTGCTAATTTTAGCAAATAGTTGAGCTATGATATCTATCAATCTATTTTTCCTCCAAGACCCTTGGGTTCTTCCTTTATTGGTTATTTCATGTTGATGGAGAAAGCCCACTCGAGACATTAGTTATAATATTTTCACACTTTGATCCTCCATTATCAATCTGTTGGTTGGTCTAAGCGATCGTGGCTTGCTACTCCATCAATTCTCTCTGTACCTTTGAAATGAGATGAACAGGAGTATTTGCTGCATGTTTCAGTAACTCCCTAAGTTTGTTTGCCCAGTGTTTGAATATTACGCTTGCATTATTATTGTCTCTAGTCTATGTTTTAGTTATGAGTTTTTCTAATTTATCAAACAAGATAGAAATAGATAATATCTATACTCCAACTTAAGGGAGCCTTAAAAGTATTGGGTTAATTAGGTACTAGATGTAATGACTTCAGTTACACATTAGTACTTCTGAGTTTAGGGTGTTATCGTGAATTTATATATATTCATGGAATGTATTCCATAGCAATGCAATATTTCAATACCCAAATCCTACAAATGACGAGGAAGACATCATGTTGCCTCATAGAAGAAGGGTTGATCTTAGGCTACGATATAACTTCATTCAGGTCACATGCCTCGCTATACAACCTCATAATGCTAGAGAAAAGAGAACGAAATGGGTGAGATTTCACTTGTAAATAATGTCTTAAACAATGGGTTAAATCATCTTTCATAAGTTTTTATGATAAATCAGGCTTGGAACCTAATTTAGGCAAAATGGAGCAACTTGAAATTAAAAAAGTGACCTAAAATAAAATAATGAATTCCAAACCCCTAATCAGTTTATTTTATTTATCAATTTATTATAGAAAGACCAATTTATTTAGTTCTTTGCATTAATTAGTCTTCTGAAACTAGAGTAACATAACTGAATTGAGAGGAATAATGTAAAAAAGATCAATAACAATGGCAAATGGTTTTGACAAAGGAATTTGTCATATTAACAATTTAGCTACAGACTAGTTGTGACCAAGTAAATTGAAGAATTATAGTAATAGATAGAAAATAAATGAAAAAGAAAACACTCGTCTATATGTCTGATATAATATTCACTTAACACCTCCTGTGTGATTAAATCTATAATCACACAAGTATACAACTATTAACTATAATAACTTAATGTTCCTTCAAGTTATAACTCTAATGTGTGACAAAAACAATGAAGATAATGAAATATATTGAGGATACAATCCTGGTGCATCAATTGAGAATAATGTGGTGCAATCTAGACTGAAGTTAACGAGTTGATCATACCTTCAAGGGGTGAAACAACAAATGAATACCAATAGAGAGACTGGGTAATAGTATGATATAACTCCAAGAGATAAAGAGAAAATGTCATCGAGACTGAGTCATGTTTTGACTTTGCCTGAGATAAAAGATACTAGAAGAAAGATAATGACTAACTGCCTTCGAAACTGTAACCAACAAGCATAGTAGATCCATAAAAGTATTAAACAATGATGATATATAGGGTTACAACTTACCATATCAAATCTCAGAGGAGAGAAATGTCAACAGGAGACTAAAATTTTCAGTCATTTTACTCTAGAAAAGGGAGATACCAGGATCTCAAGATACAGACTTTGAGATAGATGTTAGAATGGATGGACAATAACTAATCTTCATCCTAAATTAAGCAAACAATATATCTAAGAACAAATGAAAGATGAAAATTATATTCATTATATTAAAGCTCGTGCTCAGGCAAATTTTAGGGGCAGTGCATTATCTCAGACACATTTGCTGCAGCAGTGATGCCTGGTGGTGGCGTGGACGAATTTGCGGCAGACTGCACTGCTGTACGTGCAGTGAGTGATTTACTGCAGCATATTCCTCGATAAATTAATTAATTAGAACTGCTTGAGCAGCAGTGCTGTATATGAGAACACTGGGTGATATAGTGCAGCATAGGTTTTTTCTCTTTTAATTTGTTTATTTAGGTATGTTTCTTTTCATTATATTTCCTTCTTCATTAATATGCCAGCTCTTAATTTAACCATCTCTTTGCAAGATACAGACCATTTGCAAAAATTCTAGAAGATTCCAAATCGTTACGATCCGTGGACAATAGGATTCTATGTCATACTGTTTGTTTAAATTTTTTTTACTAAATGATTGCTATAGACAATAACAACTACAACCATCAAAACTTATCCTACCAGGTGGGGTCGAATATATGGATCCTTCTACATCATTGAACTCTATCCCCTACGATATCATCATCTATACTTAAATAAATTCTAACTTATTTTATGTATGTGTTTGTTATCTCTCGAAGTTTTCCCTCAATAGATTCAACTCCAACTTTCTCTCTAATGCTCCTATTTCTTATTTTATCCATCCTCGCATGTCCACACATCCACCTTAACATACTCATCTCTACAACTTTCATATTCTGCTCATGTGCTTGAATCATAGCCCAACATTCAGTTCATATAACATAACAGGTTTAACTGTGGTTTTATAAAAATTTTAGAGATACTTTAAGGTCACATTAAATACCCGATGCTCTCTTCCATTTCAACCATCCTGCTTATATTCTATGAAAGACATATCACTCAATCTCTCTATCATTTTACAAAAATAAACCTAAATATTTAAAGCTCTCAGTTCTAGGCAACTCGTTATCTCCTATTTTAACAATTATCTTGTTACGTTGAAAAAAAAGGACAGCCTGATGCACGAAACTCCCGCTATGCGGGGTCCCGGGGAAGGATCTATTGTACGCAGTCTTACCCTGTTTTTTACAAGAGGCTATTTCCAGGATTCGAACCCATGACCTTTTAGTCACAAAGCAACAACTTTATTACGTCTAATATTGCTAAACTTAAATTTTATATATTCTCTCTTTATTTTATTAAGCCTAAAACCTTTTCCTTATCGGGTTTTGTGCCAAAATTCTAGTTTAACATTTACTCTTTCATGTGTTTCATCTACCAAAATAATATTATCTGCAAATAACATACATCATAGTACTATGTCTTGAATGTGCACAGTTTGTTCATAATTAGTGTAAAAAGATAGGGCTTTAGAGATAATCATTAGATAACCCTATCTTTATTGGAAATGCTTTAATTACTCGACCTAAAGTGTTTACTCTGATCCTTACATCCTCATACATATCCTTAATTAATTCAATATATGTTACGCTAACACCTCTCTTTTCTAAAATTCTCCATATAATTTCTCACTCTTATCATAAACTTTTTCTAAGTCAATAAATACCGTGTGTTATATTTTTCAATTAGTTGTTTAAAAAAATATATAGCTTCTATTGTTGACCTTCGAACATCAACCTAAATTGATTTTCGATCACGTCTCTTAATCTTTTTTCTATTACTCTTTCCCAAAGTTTCATGATATAACTCATTAGTTTAATACCCCTATAGTTTGCACAATTGTATGTCTCCCTTGTTCTTATATAAGAGAACTAGAATACTTACCCTTCATTGATCAGACATTTTTTTCATTTTCAATATCATATTAAATAATTTTGTAAGTCATACAATACCTTATTTTCCTAGGCACTTTCATACCTCTATCGGAATATCAACTGGTTCAACAGTTTTTCCATTGTGCATCTTATTTAAACTTTGTTCTACTTCTGAAGTTTGAATTCTACGATAAAAATTTAAATTTCTATACTCATTTAACGTACTTAAATTACCTAAATTAAATTGGTCACTTTCCACTGCTCTTTTATTTCTCCATCGTTTACTAGTACCATATTGCATTAATCTTTAATATATTTTATTTGGATAATATCTCTTATCTTCCTTTCTCTCACTCTAGCTATTCTATAAATGTCTCTTTCCCCTTCTGTTGTATCCAATTTTTGATATAATCATTTAAAAGTTTTATTATTTGCTTTATTCACTATTTTCTTAGCCTCTTTCTGAGCTATTTATATTTTTTTAAGTTTTCCTCGTTCTTACAAATATATAATTTCTTATAAGCTATTCGTTTTTTCCTTCAATTACTCTTGTACTTTCTCATTCCACCACTAAGATTTCTTACTTGGTGGTGCAAGTCCCTTTGACTCACCAAGTACACTCTTAGCCAAGGAACCAAATGTCGTTCTGAGCTGCTGCGCGGCCGAAACCGGCACAGAAGGCGTCCCTGTCTCGAGGAGTCGTGGACACCTCCGACGGCGCAGGAGGAGACGCGGGACGTCTCCAACGACATCAGAGGAAACGTGGGACACCTTCAACACTGGAGATGTCGCATTAAGTCTTCTGTGGCGCCGAAGGCGTCGTCGGATGACCCTGCCGACACCGCCGGACGCATCCGACGACCCTGTAGGCGCCACCGGACGCACCCGGGGACCTTGTCGACGCCGCCGTACGTCCCCCGCAACGATCGCGGGTGAGCGATCCGTGCGATCGTGTTTTTATTCCTTTTTCTGATAAATAATTATTTTATTTAATTAATTTAAACAATTCCTAAGGATGTGCGGTATTTCGAATAGGCTTTTATAAACCCTAATTAAATTATCCTAATAAAATATAAAAAAAAAAATATATTTAAAATTAAAATAAATTTAATAAATTTTATTAATTAATATTCTGATTTTTTTAAATGTTTTAAATTTCATTTAAAAATTTCTAATATTTTTTTAATATTTTATATTATTTTAAATTTCATTTAAAAATTAAAAAAAAAAATCTTTAAAAATTTTTTAAAAATCTAATAAATAATATTTATATTCTGATAATTTTTTATTATTTTATAATTTTTTACTTGATATTTTTTACTATTTAAAATATATATATTATTTAATTAATAATTAATTAAATGAATAAATAGTTAATTTATATTATTATTATTATATATAAAGTAATATCATATATTAATTTATATACTTATTATTATAGATAGATCAATTTTAATTCGAGTTATTGATATATCAATTTTATTTAAATAAATTATTTTGAATTATTTTTTCTAACAAAGCTAAATTGTTCAATAATTGAGAACTTATACAAAATCAATATACAACTTATTTTTATATACACCATAAACATATTTATCTTATAATTATTATATATAAATAAAAAAATACCGAAACTATATCGTCACGACACGATACGATACCGAAACCATATCGTTCCGGTCTGAAACCGAAACTTCGGTACGGGTCGAAATTTTAAACCTTACTCTTAGCTACTATTTTCAACTTTGATACTATCATATCTCATGTCGTATTAGAGTCACCGTATATTTCACCTAATGTTTGTACTCTACCTTCCCCTTAAATATATTTTGCTTCTCATTCTTTAACTTCCACCACTTAATTGTAGGAGTTGTATATATTTTCTTTCTATTGATATTATACTTGAGGCATATATCCAACACTATTAACCTATGTTGGATAGCAAATCTTTCTATCCCTCTTCCTAACCATAAGAAAGTCAATTTATGATTTATTATTCCCACTTTTGAATGTATTTCTTCTCTTTTCTTAAAAAATATATTAACTAATATAAGATCATATGCTATCGCAAAATCCAATCTTTATTTCTCGTTCCAAACTCATAACCCTCAGCAAGCGAACTCTTACATATTTAGCACTACACCCGAGTTTTGGAGATGTAGCAGTCCTTGCCGAGACATTACAGTCGGACCTGTAACGTATTCCTTCCGGGGAACAAACTAGCATTAGTACAATAGTTTAATAGATCAATTCATTAAACATTTGTCATAATTTAATGCTAGCTAACAACGTAGCGCAACCTTCTCTTTTATCCAGATTTGGAACATAGTTTAATGATTTTTATATAGGTAAACAAAAATTTTAATTAACAATTTTGCATAAAATTTAAATACTACATATGTTTATAATTTTATGTATGAGCATCAATACATCTAATAAAAAGAATCTTATGGAAAAACTAACATTCTTGACATGGAAATTTTATAATTTTTTAAAAATATATATCAATAAATTATTTTTTATTATCAATATAAATCTCAAACTCTAAAAGTACCATGCATTGCTGAGGTGAAATACTTAGCTGGCGGCTTTAAATCTTAACTTTTAACGCTCCAATGTTACTTTTTTCACTTCACCTTTATGCTAACTGCAGCTATCTTACATTTTACTTAACCTTTCTTCTTATAAGATGATTTTTTTCATCAAAAGCTTTTTGGAGAAAATGTCATTGAACTTTTTTGCAACTACCTTTGTAGAAACGAGCCAAAAACATGGGTGTGACACTTGGTCTAGGGACTAGAAAAAAGAATATAGATGGATGCGTCCAAAAGATTAATTGGACTTGATGGTGGTATAAATGTTGTAGGCAACAACGGATCAAGCATAATTCTTCTTCCTTACTCGATTTGATTGTGACAACAGACATGGAAACATAAGAATGCCCCTTATTCTTCCTCTTCACTCTCTTCTTCTTCCTTTTTTTTTTTAATCCAGGTATCTTCTAGACCTTTACACACCCAATTAATCATGGAGATGGGTGGCCTTCCCCCCTACTCCCCTCCGAATAAATCCGGAAGCGCTCGTGGCAATTCGCCCAGCAGCCAACCTCCAAAGAAGAAAATCCATTATAAAGCCTGCCGTTGCCGCCACGGTTGGGTTTCGAACCATGGTACTATGTGAACCACCAAACGCTTTGCCGCAGCATGGCACCCAGGGAGCACTCTCTCTCCTCTCTTAATACAAAATTAGTGTGATATGGCGAAAAATTTTAAAATTAAAGGTGGAAGAATAGAGACATGGGATTGAAAAGAGGTGATGGAAGGAAATAGGGGTGAGAGGGAGACTCCATACCCCCTTAAGAGGATTGAAAACAGCGAAACCTTAATTCCATGATTACACATGATAAAGTTGAGATGCATGATAATGTATTGTGTTTATTAACAAAGAAACATTAAATCATATTATATATAGAGGCAAAGAACCCATGTTCTAAGAGAAGAAAATAATTTGGGCTAGATTACAACACAAATGAACAATATGAATCATGCAATTTCGACAAACTGACAACTTAACTAAGTCTAAAAAGAACCAACCATCATAGATTAACACATCATTTCATGTTGTTTGACAAGAGAAAAACATTTTGCACCGTTCGTCAATTGGCATGCAGACCTTGTCCAAGGCCCTCAAACATAAACAAAAGTTGTGCCAAAGTTTCGATATATGTCTGGAACAATATGATTTTGGTACCGTGTTGTGTCGTGTCAATACAATTTTGATGCTTATATTTTAGTTGTGGTTGTTTATAATTGAGTAAATCAAATATGTTGATTCATTAAATAATTGTACAAGTCAATAGATTGTTCAATAAATTAATTAGATATTTGTACTTCTATAAATATGTATACGTATGTGTTATCCAGTGTTGTAAATGGCGGTGGTGGGGCGATCAATGGCCGCCTACCACCTTGCCTAGGTGGTTGCATTTTTTTTACTATTTTTTATACATAATATTATTTATCAATAGTCATCATTCTTTATATGATGCATGTAATTAAATGATGTTTATGTATAAATAAGCTTCATACAATATAATTTATATAAGGTATAAATGATTAACATTAATTAGTGTATTGAACTCCTCAATATCAAACAGGATCAGTTGGAACTAGTTGCTGTGGTATATAAATATCGTATGTGGATGTGATATGTAGAATAAGAGTATGTATATTAGGTTTGGGGTTTTTTTGTATCTACTTTTCACAATAGAAAAAAAAAATCTATTGTGAAAAGTAGAGTATGATCGTGATAGAAATGAAAATTTTGTTGTTTTATTTGTTATATGGTTAACTAAAAACCTAATTAATTTGGTAAATACAATTCAAATAAATATATAAATGCAACTAACAAGATAATTAATAAAGATTCATTACCATATTAACACTAAAAAAGTAATATCATTACTTTTACCAAAAGTCTAAGTTTAAAATTCAAAATTTGAATCCAATATAGCAAGAAGCCAACAAGGACTAGACTAACCATAACTAATCTTCTAAATCATCTACACATGCACCAGCAACATCTAGAATCCTCCCATCATCGGACTCAAAATTAACATCTTCTTCATCCTCCTCCAATGTATCTAAGGTTGTGCGTGACTTGGTGGGTTGGTAAAGTTATTTATGTTTTGGTAGGGAGATAGTGAATTAATATATCCAAGATTTTTTTAAATTTTGTTGACTTTGACCGCCTCACATACTGACTCGCCTCACCCGCCTCACCTCATCTTTGACCGCCTAAAGCACTACATAAGGCATTAGGCAGTGCGGTTGATGCCCGCTTTTCACTTAGACCACCATTTAGAACACTAGTGTTATCCAAGTCAATATTTATGTTCCATAACAATTGTGATATAAGTTGCATAACATTTTATCAAGTTAATAACTTAATTACCTATAAGTTTACAATTAAGTTATCATAACTTAGTATATTTACATATAATTTTATAATTAAATCATCATCACTTGTACTTTAAGTTATTATAACTAAGTTATACTAATTATAACTTAAATTATTTAATTATAATTATATGCTATATAATAATAACTTATCTAAATTAATAATAATTGATTAATTATAACATCAGGATGGACCACTTCATTCATTGGTGGGAAACAGGTGACGTCCATGGAATCCCACCTATGAGCGACTCCTGTTCTAGGAGCGGACTAGAGGTACGGGTCTAGAGGATCCCGTCCGATTATATAACTTATACAATTACTATAAGTGACATAATTAGGTATGACATCCAAATCCCTAATTATGCAACGGCAGAATAGCACATTTGCACAACGATGAAATTGTGTCTCGAGGCTCAGAATGCTATTAGACGTCAAGGTCAACTTCTCACAATTCGTTACCTAATTACTTGCCCATTATGTTTTTTTCTTTCAGGCATGCATAGCTTACTCTCCACATAGCTTAATTTCCAATCCATTGATTTGTAACCATTTCTCATCCATCCCTTTTATGACTCTAGAATTTCATCAATTTTGGCACAGTATAAACAAGAAAAGACAAATCTTTACACTTTGGTCCAATACCACTATTATTGTATCAGTGCAAGCGACACAATAATGATTCGATTGTCGCTTAGTCTTAGGTATCACTCTCATGTTAGATAGCACAGCTCGACATTTCAACCATTGCTTGGATCTTCGAGGATGAGATGATTTACAATCATACCATTTCGTTGGAACAATGGATCTTTACAATAATTCAAATTTTATATATGTAAGGTTTTTGTTACATGAATTTCTTAGTTTAATTTAGTTCAATTAGACATGCAACAACTGTAAGTATTTCAGCGTAAGCAAATTATTTCTACAATAACCTGAAATCCTCATAACTAAAGCATTCCAAAGTGAAATATATGTGGTCTAGTGACTTGGAAGAGGAAGGCAGAAATGATAATATAAGTGTGTGATTAAGAGGAGAAAAGTTGTTGACAAATTAGTTGATTTCAAAATAAACACACAGGAACATGAATCTCAGATCCTATTATATAGGAGGAACCTAATGATGTTAAGTGGGCAAATGAAAAGAAAATCAATATTTAAACTAGATCTATATGTTCTTAAGAAGAGGAAGACGTAAATCAAGGAATCAACATGAAAATTTGATTATGAGGTGTTATCACAAATATAAAAAAAAATCTCATAGATGCTACAATATAATTTGCTTACCTTGGAATCATTCTCATCAAAGATTTCTCCTACAATTTCTTCAACAACATCTTCTAGAGTTACTATCTGTTACAAGGCAATGGCCATGGTCAAAAGTAAACAAAAAAAAGAAAGAGAAGACAATACAAATTTGATTAACTTGAGTTCAAGCAGAAATATATTTGTAACTGTATAGGATGGTAGATTCCAGTTAGATTTAGAATATAGAGCTATAATATTAGTCTATTTGTAACTGTATAGGATGTTAGATTCTAGTTAGATTTAGAGTATAAAGCTATAACAATAGTCAATATCAAGGTTCCAAGAGTGGAAGAAATTGTAAAAATTAAATGTGACAATATAAAAATTAAGTTGCACCAGAACAACACAACAGTGACAAAAACAAAATGACTAGGTGAAATAGTTAAGTAAATGTATATATGGATGATTCTAACTAAATATTTAATAAAACATTGCTGAAAATAACATAGGACAATATACCCTATCATAAGTATCAGGGTTAATAAGTTGTTATGTAGTGAGTTTAATTCAACATTAATATTTTAGAATTAGGGCTATGCTGAGAGTCCTATGTACATATGGGTTCTGGTTATCCCATGAGAGGCAATACAATATATATTTTTCCCAAATTCTATGAAGTATTAGAGCCACCCTTCTAGAGTTAAATGTTTCTCAAAGTGGTATCCCCTAAGAGGAGGCTGGCGGTGGCCTCCCCTCTGTTAGAGTGTATACTAAAAGCTTAGCTTTTGGTATAAACATTTATCTAGAAATAAGAATCACATTGGTCAAATGTCTACATTTATGATAAATGTAGTTGTTCAATTAATTTATATTGTAGATGACATAGTGTGTGGTGTCACACACAGAAGATCATGTTATCAGTACCTTATAAATTATAAACAGTAGCTCACGACCATGATGGAAAGGAACAAATCATTGGAAGGTCGTAGTGTAATTAGGTATTAGTTAATCTTGACTATATAATTACACTAGTACACTCAGAGTGTATTGAGTAGGACCATTTGAGGTCGTTTCTTTTATACTGGCTTTATAAATAACAAAGACCTCGGTTATTATGGAAGTGTGTGCTCTTAATCCTAATATAATAACAAGCACATATATTTGATATTTATTTCTTTAATTTATCAATGGGTGAGATTTAGTTCGATAAATCAATAAGCCCGATAAGTTGGGAAATGATATCACTTATAGTGTGTGTTGTTGATTATAGAAGGAAACTGTGTCCTAGAGATACTAGGTTGATAATGTCCTCAAGAGGAGCTCATAAGGATTGTCATGTTAAACCTGCAGGTGGACTTAGACACGATAATAAGGTTGAGTGGTACTACTCTTGGACTTAGATATTAATTAAATGAGTTGTCGATAACTCACTTAATTAGTGGACATTCGATATCTTAAACAGGAGACTAACACGCTCATAATAAGAAGGTGCCCAAAATGTAATTTGGGATTGTGCGTAGTTCAATAATAGTTCTAGTGGAATGAATTATTATTGATAAAATTAAGTTGTGTTCAGGGCGGGGATGCTTAATTTTATCGGGAGACCAAAACCAATTCCTCCTCTCGGTCCCTATCGTAGCCTCTTATTTATGAAGTACTATACCCACCTATACCCACCTTCATACCCATTTAGGGGCCGGCCAAGCCAGCTTGGAGCCAAGCAAGGGCCGGCCACATCAATGCTTGGATGGACCCAAGCTTAGGTGGCCGGCCCTATTTAATTTAAAAAGAATTTTAATTTTAAAATTTTCTTATGTGAAAGATATAATTTATTGAAGAGATTAAAAATTAAAATATCTCTTTTATAAGTCTCTACAAAATATTTAAGAAAGAGATTAAATCTCTTTCCTTATTTGTAGATTAGAAAGGATATTTTATTTCTCTTCTTTATAAATTATTCACATGTTGAAAAATTAAAATTATAGAAATTTCTTTTTATAAACCAATCATAAAAGGGATAAAAATTATTGGAGAAATTTTTTATAAAATTTCAGGAGACAAATTAGGAAGTTTTAATTAATTAAAACTCTCCTTGTTTTGTTTTTTTAAAGTGGTCGGCCATTGTTTTTAAAAGAAGAAAATTGTTTTAATTAAAATAATTTTTCTTTACATGGCAAAAGAATTAAGGAAATTTTGTAATTAAATTTCCTAATTTGCCTAGGCCAAAGAATATAAAAGAAGATGTGAGGGTGCCTTCATGTGACAACCTCTATTATTTTTCTCCCTCTTTTCCTTGGTGTGGTGGCCGGCCCTTCCCTTTCTCTCTTCTCCTCTTGTTGGCCGAAACCTATCTTCTTGGTGGAGCTTTTGTTTGTGGCCGGATCAAGGAAGGAGAAGAAGGAGAGAAAGCAAGTCTCATCTCTAGCATCCCTTGGAGCATTGGTGGTGGCCGAAATTCTTCATCCTTGAAGAAAATTATTGTGGCCGGCCATCCTCTTCCTTTCTTCCTCTTTTGTGGTGGCCGAAACTTATCTCTTGCTTGGAGTTCTTGTGGTGGTCGGATACTACTTGGAGAAGAAGAAGAAGAAGGAGAGAAAGCTTGTATCCCTTGGAGTTTGGTTGGTGTTTAATTCTTCGTCCTTGGTGAAGCTTCTTTCTTTGTGGCCGAACCTAGCTAGGAGGAGAAGAAGGTGGTTGGTGGTTTCTCATCTCGGAAGATCGTTGCCCACACAACGTCCGAGGTTAGAAGAGGAATACGGTAGAAGATCAAGAGGTTTTTCTACAAGGTATAACTAGTAATTTTTCTTTCCGCATCATGCTAGTTATTTATGGAAATAATACCAAATACAAGAGGCTTACGTTCTAGAATTTTGAATATGTTTTTCGATGTTGTGTTCTTTTGTTTTTTCTTTTCCTTGTGATTTGATTGTTCTTTTTGGTTAACCTAAAGTTATTTTAGGAAATTAAATATTAGATTTCTATAAAAGGTTTTGTCTAGTCGGTGGTGGTTGCTCCCATATCCAAGAAGGTCGTGTGCCTCGCCTTACGGAAATTAATATTTAATGGAATTAATAACTTAAGGTGATTTGGGTCGAACGTGTTAAGTTCCACAGGAGATCCAAGTCAAAACCTAAAAGAACAAATAGATTAAGTTTTGGATCAAACGTGTTAAGTTCCGCAGGCGATCCAAAATTTAATTTAAAAGAACACATGGTAGCTAGGAAAAGGTTCAGACCTTTGTACAAAATTTTTGTACAGTGGAACCTTTAGGTTTTCCGAGTAGCAACCAACAATTGGTATCAGAGCTAGGGTTTTGCCTCTGTGTATTTGGTATTAGGTTAATTATGCACATGTCATACATAATTTAGGCAGGTTAATAGTAGGACGTGCTAACTTTGTGGATGCAGGATCCAACTATTATGGCTTTTAATTATTATGTGTGATTGGACTCTTGGACATGTTAAGGACATTTATATGTGTGTGCATGATTGTATTAAAATACAGCAGGAGCTGTATTTAGTTTAATTAGGATTTTATTTTTGATCTAGATACATGTACATTCCTTTTATGGAATATAGGATCAAAATGTAAAATTCTATTTATGTCGCGGATCGAATCTTGCAAAGCGTGGAACCTTCTAAGGACCAGAGGCGCAGCGGAACTAGGAGCAAGATGGATGCGATATGGCAGCAGCTTGGGATGACAACACACGAAGGATAACTAGAGATAAAAGCCATAATAGTTGAAAATTAGATTTTCTATTTATTGCTTTTATATATTGTGTGTGCATGTTGGTTTACATATTTAATAGGCTAGCATAGTTAAAATTCCTAATTTATAAATAACTAAGTGGGAGAGGATTTTAAGTAAATCCACGGTCTCCATTCTTGGTTTGTAAGTGATGCAAACAAGCGTTGGCTCGAGTGCCTTCCTCCATAACGGATGAGCTTGTTTGTGATCACACTTCCATTTTGGATGACTATAGGAAGTTAATTAAGGCGTGTGATCTTCCCAACGGAAGGGCATAATCTTATTAATGGACTTAGTGTCAGTAATGGTATACACTTAGACACATTAGTCCTCCCAACGGAGTCACTACTATCACTTGTGTGACGAAGGAAACCAACTATCGATTTGTCATAAAACTAGATTGGCGATATAATAAAATTAATAACCCCTCTTACAATGTTTGAATTTGTATACGTCCACACTAACGTGGCATACAAGATTCATGGTGTTTGAGGTAATTTTATTTGTCAAAAGTTATATTGACAAGATAGTCAATGGGTAAAACCCTCCTCTTACAAATGATGACTTTGTATACGTCCACTAACGTGGCGTACGAAATTCACGTGTTTGAGGTGTTGGTAAATTTAAATAATATTGTTTGAGGAATCGATGTTATTTTAAATTGAAAGAGTTTTGACGAATATTTGATCAAAGACAGATCAACTATTAATTTTATTCGTCATAAAGTAAAGTTGACGAGATAATAAAATTAATGAATAAAATCTCCTCTTCGATTTTGTATACACAAAATTTATGGAGATTTTAAGGAGTTGATCTTGACCAAATATTTTTGTGATTCTTAGGATGCTTGTCAATCCCTAGTAGTCATACTATAGAAAAAGACTTAGTAGTCCCAATTGTAATGATTGGAAATAGGACTTGGACATTAAGGTTGACTGTCTTCTTAGAACTAAGAACAATTTAGGTGTATTTAATTCATTAGTTGAAACATGTCTAGTGGTGTTATCTACCAGAACCTGGAGTGTAGATACAAGATGCCATTAATCATGTCTGCAATTCATTGCAGGGTTCCAGGAAACCCGACAACTAAATGAAAGGTAAATCACCGTCCACATGGGCACTACTGTAAAAGTGGTAGCTGTTGCAGTGGGAGATATTTATCTTATGATAAGAATAAAATATGGATTTTAAGTAATTGTCTTTACGTACCAAGTTTAGAAAGAACCTGATTTCAGTTTCTAAACTATTATAGATATTATTTCATTTTTATGACAAAGTTGTTATCAAGAAAAATAGGAAAGTTATCTATTCCGGTATGATGGTTGGACAATTTATAATCCAATAACTCCCACGATGCAACAAATGGAAATTAGTAACACATCTTCTAATTTTAAGAGAAAGCAACCTTGAAATGAACCAATTATATCTTTGGTATCTAAAGCTAGGTTATACTTGAGTAGGATTCATTGGTACAATGAACGTTTGGGTTCATTGGTAGTGGAAATCTTTCCAACTTATGAGTCTTACTTGGAAGAAAATAACCAAGAAGTTTTTAAGTCCAAGGGTATGGAGTCAAGATATGTTGAAATCGGTTCATTCGGATTTGTGTGATCTATGACTATCCAGATAAGAGGTAGTATTGAATATTTTATCTATTTATGACAACTATTCAAGATACTAATAAATTTAATGTACCGCGAGACTAAGTACTTTGATTAGTTCAAAGAGTCAAGGTTGATGCGGAGGAATAAAGTAAAAGTCACTATGGAAGATCGTAGGGCAAGTACCTCTTGAGAGATTTTAGAGTCACTTATCGGAAGTTAGATTTCAATCCTAACTAACTGCACACAACAGAATGGTGTAGTAGAAGAAGGTAAATAACTCTTATGGAATAATTAGATAGATGATGAGTTATTCAAAAATTACAAATTTATTTTAAGGATAAACTCAGAAAAAAGTGAACATAGTTCCTTCCAAGTCATAACTCTCTACTCATATAGAATTCTAACAGGCGTAGCCTATTTTCAAGCATATTCGGATTCGTAATCTAGCACAAGAGAGATAATGATAAGTTGGATAGAGTTCACTTGTTTGTAAGTTATCTAGATAAACAAAGTAGGTTTATAGTCTTAAAAATCGGAAGGTCGTTGTTAGCATCAATGGCTGATTTTAGAAAATGACTATATAATGAACCACGTGCTCATAAGTAAATTTGTTCTAAGGAAATAATAAAGGACACGCTCAACCTAGTACCAAGTATAAGATGAGATACCAAGAAAACTGCAACACGTATCACAAATTGATACACAATTCAGAAAGTGTCTTGTTGTAGTGGGAGAGTTGTCAACCTAAATAGGTTCATGTTTTAGGAGTTTTGGACTCGATCCTGGAGGACATGAACCGATCTCCGATCATATGATGAAGCACTCCAAGATAAAGATGCAGATATCTTGGCAAAGAGTAATGAATAAAAGAATTAGAATATATGATTCTAATAAAATCTGGAAGCTGTAGAATCACCAATGGTGTAAAAGCCGTTGGGTGTAAAAAGGTCTATAATAGGAAAGAGGGATGGGAAGGTAGTAACTTTCAAAGCAAGGCTTGATGAAAAGGAAACTTTTCACTGGTAATCATGCTTAAGTTTATCAGGATTCTTTTATCTATTCGGCAAGAGGATGTCAAGACAAGATTCCTTAATGGAAGTCTTGAAGAAAGCATCCATATAAAGCGACAGAAGGGTTCATTGCAAAAGGCTAAGAGCATCTTGTGTGTAAGCTCAATCGATCATGGTGAGGCAAAGCTTCAAGTCTTGGAACATCCGGTTTATCAAAGTAATCCAGACTGGATTTATTTAGTAACCGATAAGTCTTGTGTATCAAAAGGTGCGATGAAAGCGTGGTGGTATTTCTTGTACTATACGTAGATAACATTTTGGTAGTTGGAAACAATATCAAAATGTTGTCGGAAGGGTATGGTTGTCAAACAATTCGATATAAAGGACTTGGGAGAATGTATATTCTTGAGATCAAAGTAATAAGGGATCGCAAGAAAAATATATTTTACTTATCTCGAAGCTTGATACATCGGAAAAATCCTTGCTCATTTTAAGCATGCAAAACTCCTATAAAGGTTTCTTACCTTTTAAGCGTGGAGTGTCTTTATCTAAAGAGATGTCTCCGATGACATCAAAGGAGATTGAGGACACGTAGGCAGTTCTTTATGCTTCGGCAATTAGACAACCTAATGTATGTTATGCACGAGATCAGTTTTGCCGGGCATAGTTAGGAGATATCAAAGTAACCCAAGGACATTGGATCGAAAGCTATATTAAAGTACCTTAGAGGAACTAGAGATTATATGCTAGCTTACAAGGCGATTAATTTGGTCCCTGTGGGTTGCGTGGATTTTGACTTCCAATCGGATAGGGACGATAATAAGTCGACCTCGGGGTTTTGTGTTTACTTTAGGAGGTAAAGTCATAACTATGAAAGAGTGATAAGCGTAGGTGTTTTCTGGACTCCACCATAGAAGCTTAGTATATGGCGAGCCTGAGGTAGCCATTAAAAGTGTATGACTTAATAACCTCAAGATAGACTTAGATATGATTTCGGTTTGTCCAAAGATTATTACAATAATGTTGGTGCGATATGAAACTCAAGAAACCATAAGTCTATAAGGCAAGTAAACACATAGAGCGCAAGTACCACCAATACGAGAAATCGTATAAGCGAGGAAAAGTTGTTGCCTAGATTGCGTCGGTGATGACCTATGATCCTTCCACTGAGGTCCTTAAGGCAAGAGCTTTTGATGGGCATGTTGAAGGATTAGGAATCAGATGTATGGCAGCAGATATAGCAGCTTAGTCTTTTAGTATAAGTGGGAGATTGTTAGAGTGTATACTAAAAGCCTAGCTTTTGGTATAAACATTTATCTAGAAATAAGAATCACATTGGTCAAATGTCTACATTTATGATAAATGTAGTTGTTCAATTAATTTATATTGTAGATGACATAGTGTGTGGTGTCACACACAGAAGATCATGTTATCAGTACCTTATAAATTATAAACAGTAGCTCACGACCATGATGGAAAGGAACAAATCATTGGAAGGTCGTAGTGTAATTAGGTATTAGTTAATCTTGACTATATAATTACACTAGTACACTCAGAGTGTATTGAGTAGGACCATTTGAGGTCGTTTCTTTTATACTGGCTTTATAAAGAAACAAAGACCTCGGTTATTATGGAAGTGTGTGCTCTTAATCCTAATATAATAACAAGCACATATATTTGATATTTATTTCTTTAATTTATCAATGGGTGAGATTTAGTTCGATAAATCAATAAGCCCGATAAGTTGGGAAATGATATCACTTATAGTGTGTGTTGTTGATTATAGAAGGAAACTGTGTCCTAGAAATACTAGGTTGATAATGTCCTCAAGAGGAGCTCATAAAGATTGTCATGTTAAACCCTGCAGGTGGACTTAGTCCGACATGATAATAAGGTTGAGTGGTACTACTCTTGGACTTAGATATTAATTAAATGAGTTGTCAGTAACTCACTTAATTAGTGGACATTCGATATCTTAAACACAGGGAGACTAACACGCTCATAAGAAGGAGCCCAAAATGTAATTTGGGATTGGTGCGGTAGTTCAATAATAGTTCTATAGTGGAATGAATTATTATTGATAAAATTAAGTTGTGTGTTCGGGCGAACACGGGATGCTTAATTTTATCGGAGACCAAAACCAATTCCTCCTCTCATTCCCTATCGTAGCCTCTTATTTATGAGTACTATACCCACCTATACCCACCTTCATACCCATTATAGGGGCCGACCAAGATAGCTTGTGGATCAAGCTAGGCCTACCAAACCATTGGTTCATGGGTGGCCCAAGCTTAGGTGGCTGGCCCTATTTAATTTAAAAATTTTAATTTTAAAATTTTCTTATGTGAAAGATATAATTTATTGAAGAGATTAAAATTAAAATATCTCTTTTATAAGTCTCTACAAAATATTTAAGAAAGAGATTAAATCTCTTCCTTATTTTAGATTAGAAAGATATTTTATTTCTCTTCTTTATAAATTATTCACGTTGAAAAATTAAAATTATAGAAATTTCTTTATAAACCAATCATAAAAGGGATAAAATTATTGGAGAAATTTTTATAAAATTTCGGACAAATTAGGAAGTTTTAATTAATTAAAACTCTCCTTATTTTGTTTTTTTAAGTGGCGACCATTGTTTTTAAAAGAAGAAAATTATTTTAATTAAAATAATTTTTCTTTACATGAAAAGAATTAAGGAAATTTTGTAATTAAATTTCCTAATTTGCTAAAGGAATATAAAAGAAGAGGTGAGGGTGCCTTCATGTGACAACCTCTATTATTTTCTCCCTCTTTCCTTCCTTGGTGGTCGGGCCTTCCCTTTCTCTCTTCTCCTCTTGTTGGCGAAACCTATCCTTGGTGGAGCTTTTGTTTGTGGCGGATCAAGGAAGGAGAAGAAGGAGAAAGCAAGTCTCATCTCTAGCATCCCTGGAGCATTGGTGGTGGCAATTCATCCTTGAAGAAAATTATTGTGGTCGGCCATCCTCTTCCTTTCTTCCTCTTTTGTGGTGGCGAAACCTATCTCTTGCTTGGAGTTTTGTGGTGGCGGATACTACTTGGAGAAGAAGAAGAAGGAGAGAAAGCTTGTATCCCTTGGAGCTTGGTTGGTGTTTTATTCTTCGTCCTTGGTGAAGCTTCTTTCTTTGTGGCCGAACCTAGCTAGGAGGAGAAGAAAGTGGTTGGTGGTTTCTCATCTCGGAAGATCGTTGCCCACACAACGTCCGAGGTTAGAAGAGGAATACGGTAGAAGATCAAGAGGTTTTTCTACAAGGTATAACTAGTAATTTTTCTTTCCGCATCATGCTAGTTATTTATGGAAATAATACCAAATACAAGAGGCTTACGTTCTAGAATTTCGAATATGTTTTTCGATGTTGTGTTCTTTTGTTTTTTCTTTTCCTTGTGATTTGATTGTTCTTTTTGGTTAACCTAAAGTTATTTTAGGAAATTAAATATTAGATTTCTATAAAAGGTTTTGTCTAGTCGGTGGTGGTTGCTCCCATATCCAAGAAGGCCGTGTGTCTCGCCACGTCAGTACTAGGAACCAATTATAGAAATTAATATTTAATGGAATTAATAACTTAAGGTGATTTGGGTCGAACGTGTTAAGTTCCGCAGGAGATCCAAGTCAAAACCTAAAAGAACAAATAGATTAAGTTTTGGATCAAACGTGTTAAGTTCCGCAGGCGATCCAAAATTTAATTTAAAAGAACACATGGTAGCTAGGAAAAGGTTCAGACCTTTGTACAAAATTTTTGTACAGTGGAACCTCTAGGTTTTCCGAGTAACAACCAACACCCTCATCCACCTTTTTGCTTCTCCTCAATAGTTTGTGTGTTGCACACCTCTGCTGTCAACTACAATTGTGACATCATCTTGGGCAGAACACCACAGTGCAAAATCTCACTATAGTACTAGCTTCTTTGTACATGCTTCACAAGTGTCTCCACAGCCACACTAGTACTCGACCCAATGGCTCTCAGGTCCTTCACATGCTCACTCGTGACCGTTGCACAGTATGTGTGTGATTGGCCATTGTCACCTCCTTCACGATCGTGATGTGCGACACTTGTGCCTCCACCACTTGTGCAGCGCTCACACCTTAGCTTGGTGTAGAAGTGGTCATGAGCCTTCCTATTCTTGATTCCTCATTCAACACAGCCAACCTCAAGAACCAGCCCCTCATGTTTGTTCTCTTTATTCGGCGTCTCTTTTGTCTACCGACAACAAACAGTTGCCTCTGTGATTCTATTGCTCTTCCTGCTCATGTTAGCAACCACTACAAGTCGTCAAAGAAAGAGCAATAGACAAAATAATCATGGGTATCAATCTTGCAGCTAATGGACTAAGCAAATAAGGGTGGTATCAACTAGCTCAGGTTGGGCAAGGAAAGATAATGTCGTTGGTCATGCCCATGACAAAGTGTGTCATGCCCAACCCGGCCCAACACCTAAATTAGCCAACCGGGCCTGAGTCATATAGCTTGGGCAACCCATTGACACTGCTGCTAAACCAACTTCGATATAATGCACCATCTCCAACTTGTCTCACTATTTCGTTAATTAGTGGCTTGTGCCAATCCTCTTAAGACCGTGTCATATCCAATTGATAAAAATTGCAGAATAAGGTTAGGCATGATCATTGTAGTAGTGTTTGATCTACAAGGAAGGATCACAAGCAAAATGAGAAATTGTTTACAAACCTAAAGTATATTGCCCATACGAGAAGCATGTGTGGTTTGATTGTATTAGTGTTTAAGGAAATAGTTCAATGTTTTCTATTTTTATTTTCTAACAGTGTTCATAATACTTTTTCTTATTTTCAGAGAGATAAAAAAAATATATTTTGTGTAAAGAATGAATTTGAAGGAGAGCCTTGGCGCAACGGTAAAGTTGTTACCATGTGACCAAAAGGTCACAAGTTCGAATCCTGGAAACAACCTCTTACAAAAAGCAGGGTAAGACTGCGTACAATGGATCCTTCTCCGGGACCCCGCATGGCGGGAGCTTTGTGCACCGGGCTGTCCTTTTAAAAGAATGAATTTCACCATACAGAGGTATAAAAAAATGATTAAAAAAATTCTTTACTTTTTCCTGGAAAGTAAAGAGTGAAGAATTTCTCATGAACCAAACAATGCAGCAAGTTGCACTTCATAATTGTTGGATCTGTTTTGAGACATGAAAGATAACATAAGAAGATCCACACTCTAAAATACATGGAAGAAAATATGGCAAAAACATGTATATAATGGGATGACAATGTTAAAAACTAAATGTTTCATGAACCAATGTTAGGCACTTCTCTAAAAAGCAACTAAGAGTATCAGTACCAACAAACAAAAATATGAAGTTTGAGTTTCCTTAAAAAAACTGAAAATATAACTTACACCAACAGTTCCCCCATATTCATTCAAAACAACAGCCATGTGGACTTTCCTAATGCGTAACTCTCTCAACAAGTTCCACACAGACATCGAATCTGTAACATGAGTTGAATTTAAATGAATAACTGGAAACAAAACTTGTTGACAAGGTTGTAAAATTAAATAGTTTTGGTGAATTATGAATTGTAGACCTAAATAAAAATAAAATAAAATATGTTAAAAATTAATTCATCTTTATTCAAAATAGTCTTGATATCTAGAAGCATGTGAATAATATAATATTTCATTTAATAGCATAATAATAAGTTGATTTTAATTGATAAAAAAATATATATAGGAACATTTCTTCTATCAACAACAAGACACATTACTATGTATTCATTTTAAGAATTGAAACAAAATGAGCAATTGTAAAGTTGCCATGTGACCTTGAGGCCATAGATTCGAGTCGCAGAAATAGCCCTTTGCAAAATGCAACGTAAGGTTGCGTACAATAAACCCAATATAGTTTGACCCTTTGCCGGGACCCCACATTCACACGAGCTTCGTGCATCGGATTGCCCTTTTAAACAAAATGAGCAATAGAAATCTTACTTGCCAAATTCTTTTGATATAGAAAATGATTGTCTCTAATGGTAGATAAGTTAGGCATGACATGTCTTCTAAGTCGCTATTTCACCTTTATTGGCATTCTTTGTAACAATGTGACAAGATTTATTTTCCCATCATTAGGTGTTGAGAATTCACATTTGACAAGAATTGTTTTTCTTCTATGTCATCATTAACTATAAGATTCTATTTGTTTGGTCTTTATACTTCTATGGTATGGTAAAAAAAATCATCATTTCGTTTTTCTTTGATAATAAATTTGGTATATGTTGGTTTAGTAGTAATTTTTAATAACTTAGATATCCTTTTAGATGATTAATTCAACTTTAATGAGCCAGCATAAGATCTGTATCGGATCATATTAAATATACTGAATAATCACACTTCTTTTCATTTTTGAATTATACATAAGAACATTTTGTTTTATATGTGAATTGGAACATGTCATATGATCAGAATTGTGTCATGAATTTCATAATTATGCTTAACAATGAAAAAAGTACTAAAAGCAACAAGTTTTTGAAACATAATAGGCCATGAAATGCACGTTAGGATTTTGAATGTTCTAATTTGACGGCTTAAATATCCAAATTTCATTACCAGGAATGAAGTATGTCGGCATGTGAGCAATCTCCCTTACAGTCGAGTCTTTTAGATGGTCAGCCTTCAGAGCAGGAAAAAGTTATTGGACAAAATTGGAAATTTGACACTTTGGCTCACTAGCAACAAACTTAAGAGACTCTAACCTTTTCCACATATTCCAGCATGTCCATTGCATATGCAATGCCCACTATGTTATCAATCCGATCTTGGAAAACAGGTACTCTAGCATTAGCATGAATAATAGGTATATCAGATTTTGACAAATTGATGATCACACAAATCAATTGTCCAACATACCTTGAATATTGATATGTTTCCCATAGATTTTTGAAATCAGCTAGCTTTGCACTTGCATCTATGGCAATTACATCAACCAGAGGAGTCATTACCTCCTTGACATGCGTATCTTTTATCTCTAGAACATTTTCAATCATATCCTGTTATTAAGCACTACATAAAGCATTTAGATGTTTGTCATACAATTAGACAACATGACTAAGCAAATAATGCAAAAAATGAGATGTATAGTACACATGGAGTACATAAGGGGAAAAACAAAAACTAAAGTTTCCAACACCTTTTTTGGAGGATGCATAAATGTTATCTTTGTACGAAAAATCAGAAAAGAAAACACCAATGCATTAAAAAAGCACACTGTGTTTTAGAAGTATGTCTTCCTTCTACCTCCTCTTGTTAGTGCAATGTTAAACCATAACATTCTCTATCCTCTTGGAGAAATGCTCAATCACCATTTGATTTATATCAACAACCTAATGACCATCTTATTTTAACATGCCGAAATTTACCATGACTACCCATTTCAGCCACACAACCCAGTATGTAATAATACACTTTCATTGGACATCATGCTAGAAAATAATGGTAGGACACTATGACCTATTTTTCCCATTGAAATTAATATCTAAAATATAAATAAAAAAGGGAACTTGTGCATGCCTAGAAGATAAGGAACTGTGCGAGGCATGTCAATATTAGTTACATTTTAAGAGATACACACTTGTAGATACTAGTTTTATCCATGTGTTTTCCCGAAATAAAATTGAATATATGAAGAAAAAATCTTGGATATTACATTTTACTAAGTGAATTGACTAGCACAAAGAGTGGCAAACAAATAATTACTTAATCTCAAAAGCTAAAGCAAATTTCCTTGGAGAAAAAAAAAACAAAAGTCTTGAATCAATCAATATTGATTGCAGCACCTGTTCTTCCTCTTCTATTGCGCCGCTTAGTTCTGCTCCTCTTAACATCAACTTCAGTTCATCTTCGGTCACATAAGGTTCACTATATTGACAATAAGAATGATGAGAGGTAAGATAAATTAATAGTAAAGTTTCTTCAACATGGAATAGTAAAGAAATCATATAAAGAACTTGCCACCATTCGGTTTCAAGGTGAAAATGATCATTGGATTGTTGTTTAATCAGACAGAGGCATATAAGGTATGGTACATCTTGTATCTAGAGGGAGAGAGAAAATCATAGTATGAGAATGCAGATTCCAGTGCAAGTTGGTGTATTCAAGAACATATATAAGTTTGATCTCATGCCACTTGGGAAGGGATCCACTCTTCCAAAGAAATAATCCATAGGAACATCAAAAGTGCTCAAATTGGCCATACCATCAAAATTAAAATAAACAATGGAATAGGCAGCAAAACTTCCACATCCTTAAAAACATGTAAGTAGGGCTACACAATTTTGACACATGGTCTGAGTGAAGAACATCGACAGGGTACTGATGAAGCATAGAACCAGTGAAAACAAGACCCTACTAACCAATAACATTGGTGACACAGTGCTAGAATGACCACACCACATAATTGCAAGGTTACATAAGTTATTTTTTACCCAAAAAACTAAGTTAAAATAAACTAAGTTGTTTTAAATGATGTCAATGCAAAAATTAGTTATAAAACCAAAGTTATTAATTAACCTATTTAATTTTACCAATTCACCCATATCAATATAACATAAAAATATCCTGTCATGAATCAGAATATTCTATTCACATGGACATTAAATAAACTCATAAATATATAGAATGGGTAATCGCCCACAATGTAACCTTATTGTTAAATATTTAGTATGAAGATATAATGCATATTTTGGGATTGAAAAAAAAAGTTATTTTGTATAATTGGATTTATAAATTAGGTAACCTTTGTGACCTAGTTAGGGATTTAAAATAAAGGTTGTTTAAATTATTTGGGAGTTTATTTAGATTTTTAAAAGGTCATTACTTATTTGAGAATTTGTTGAAGTTTTGAGTAATGAATAGCAAAGTTTAAAATTTTGAACTGTGCCGAAGTTTTCATCCGGGATCAAAACGATACAATTTCGGTACTATATAATGCCACACCGATACGATTTCAATACTATTTTTCTTTTTAAAATATTAGTGTATATTAATTGAAGAATCATTTTATTAATATTTGATTATTATAAATGCTCACTAATGATTTTATATTTCAGGTGTTTACTATTGCGTCCATATTTCAATACATTAAATTTTAGCAAGATATAAATTCAAATTTTATTTTTTTGTTATTCTTGCACATAATAAAATAGGTAGTTTTATTGAGAGAGATTGAATTTGAGAATATGCATTGTTGAAGATTGGTCTTCGGCTTCAAATTGTCATAAATTCAAAGATTTGATAATCTTGAATATTGCTTTTGTTATATTCATATGAATGGATAGTGAATTCGAATTCTCACTACTTCAAATTATTCTTGTAATTAATGTAATTATATTTTTTTTATTATAAGAATATTTAAAATTGTCAATATGATTTAAGAATGTAAATAACATTAAATTTTATATTATAAAGTAAAGAGACAATAGTATGATGGTTTTGACTTATATTATACATTATCTATATATATAGTAATTCTTAGGTAAATGTGTATTTACTCGATATATTTTTTATTATAAAAAATTCTATATTGTTTTTTATATTGGCTTTTTATAAGTTTTCAACTATTAAACAATTTAAAATTGTTAGACAGAAGCAAACAAATATATTTCTCTTTGAAAAAAAAAATAATACATCATTAGCTCAAATTAAAATTGAAACATCATAACATGTCACCTTGCTAATACCAAAAGTAGTGTCATGGAAGCATTGGTTCTAGCAACATATTGTAAGATCAAACTCAAAGTTCTGCAACACCCAAATTAAATAATTATCCTATGGCATGTAGTATTGATATTAATTTCTCCATATGTCCATCAATATGTCTCGATTCACCATTGGGAGTTAGACTTATACTCGCACTACTAAATCAGAATTGGAATTAGTATAGGTACAACACAGAATAAGGATAAAGATATGTCCCCTAGCTTTGATATGATGAATCATTTGCATTAAAGCTATAATAAAAAGGTTGAGAGAATATGATGAACTACAATCATAATCAATATCAAATAAACTCTCTTGCATATCTCAATAATCATAAGTCTCCTTTTGTTTGTCACCCTTATATCGGCATTGACCACTAGGTGCATCGCCAGTGTTATCACCTTTGAGTACTTTCATGATTATCGTTTTAAAATTCTTGTAAGAGTGTCATAAGGTAATGATGGTTCATCACTCTCATATTCTTCCTCATTAATTGCATCAAGTGGATTTCACCAATCCTAAATTGACCCCTTCCATTGAAAACAGGAGTTTTGCCATTTCCTTTCTCTTTAGTAAAAATTGTAGGAGCTCTACCCTTACCCATACACTTTGATCGGCTTTGGGGTTGGGATATATGGGAACATCCGGGACAAGATCTAGAAAATCAAAAGCTTGATCATCATCATCATCTTCCTCACCAACATCTCCTCTAACTTGCACTTGGTAGTGGAGGATTTTCAACTTCATCAAGTAACAGATTCTCAACCTCACTCTGCCAATTCATCATTGGATCATCCTCAATTTAAATAAATCCAATATCAAATGAGTCTACATCACTTTGTTCTTCTTTTTCTTCTATTATGCCTCTTAGTTGAAGACGCATATTATAATGGAGGCCGACCAACCTTTCCAATCAACAATAAGAGAGACAATTTCGAATGTTTGAATGAATGAGAGAGAAAATTAACCAATTTCTTTCGCAACCACTTAAAGGCGTCGTCTATGAGAGAATTCGTACGGCAGCCTTCTTTCATATTTGGGGGTGATCCTCCATGACAATGCTAAAGGATCACCAAAAGAATTGATTTTCGTTAATAGCCTCAGAATCTAATTCTCTATTTATTTGTAGACTTGATATTACATTTCTAAGGGCTACTAATAAATTGTCATTTATGATTAGCCTAATTAGTATTGATACAATGATACACCGGTGAAATAATTGCACAGAATAATTAAGCATATACAATTATTAATAACAATATTTTTAAATAAATTATTGTTAAAAAAATATGTACTTGCCAAATGAATATGTTTTCCCATTTGGTTGTCCCATCTTATACGCCTCTAAATTTCCTCTTTTACTTCATGAATTAGATGGTAAACATTGCTCATTTGCAGCTTTTTATCCATGTTGATTTTGCGTAGAACAATATACAAGGGCTCTATTGTCATAAGAATATTTATAATGTAGTTCCGAAATCTAGCATATATATCAATTTTTTTATACTCCCTACCTTCAGTCGATATCAAGAGGCAGCCCAATCCTTAGAAGAAAACAGTCTTCAATCCCACTTTTTTCGGAGACAAAGACTTTAATAGGAGAAAATGAGTCACAAACCTAATTGTTGTTGGTCACAGAATCTTCCCATCAATAAATTTTCTTATTAATCCGTGAACCCAATGACGATTATAGAGAAGATGGCCTCTTTTCACTATCTTCTTGACTATATTGAATTTACCGATATCCTTTATCATCAACTTGATACAGTTTGCTGCGCATGGTATCCAAAACAATGTTGGATGCTCTTGCACTAATCGCTCTCTAGGCCTCTTAAAGTGAATAAATTTTCTTATTAATCCGTGAACCCAATGACGATTACATGTAAGATGTATCATGATATTCTACAATTAATCATCAGATTTATGATATATCACCTTTCGATTGCAATGTAGTAGAAAATTAATAATACTCATCTATGTAGATCTTGTCTAGCCATCACACATCAACATAACTCCATATAGGCCTCATTACTTCTCGCACGATATGATCCAAGTTTTATCTCGTACGCTTGTTTGTAAAAATAAGGATAAGAAATTTCATATGCAATTGGAGATTGGATGCCAAGGTAGATTTTTGGATGTTGGACACCATGCTATGGTAGTATGTATTGCTTACTGCATTAGGGGAAATTCAATTGGAATAAAAAAATTAGTAATACTTATCCTAGTCTATTTACCAACTTAGTCTTGGAATGTCAGCGGATCAATATCAGCAATATCAACTTTAAGCCTTCATCCCGTAGAAGAAAAGAAATTACCAATACCACCTCATGTTAAGGTAACATAAATACTTGCACTCCTCCCTAATGTTGTTAGGTAGCTTCCACTAGCACCACTTGAGTCACTTCCACTAGTGTCAATTGTGTCACCATTATATCGCATAAGTTGCTCATACACATATTCAACAAGAGAGGCACTAAAAGTTTTCATAATTTAGAATACCTTCACCATGACATTCAAGTTCAACATACACGAGTTCTCTATAGGCTCGTCTATTAAAAAATTTACGTTGTTTATATTTTAATTTTTTTTTTTAGCTAACCCCATCTAATGGGATAAAGCATGATTGTTGATTGTTGTATATTTTAATTCTTTTTTGCCATCAAGTCTACATTACATGACAGATTTCTTGAAGAACATTTTTTTTTACCAAAAAACTTCTAGATATCCATCAACAAGATGTTATTTTAGGCATGTGATCCCACCAACGCATCCAATTATATTGCAATGCAAACATTGCTAATGAAATTGATTCACTAATCGAAGTGTGTCTCCAAATTGGATTATAAGACTAAGACAATTGTTTTGTTGTCAAATGATCTTATTCATAAAAAAATCATAAGAAAATCTAATTTTACAAAAAAAAATAGAATAAATATCTTCATATAGGAATATTATTCAAAAAATTTGAATAACTATTAGACTACATAATAATTTTGTCATCCCAAATTTGTTATGCTTATAAATTAGTGGTTAATAAAACAAAAAGTACATCTAAAGAGTCAAAGATAATTCTAAAAAGTATTCATCATATTTGAAGTTATTTTAAGGTTTTAAATTATTTTGTAATATTTTTAAAGTTTGTAATTTTTAAAAATTTAAGTTAAACATTTAAAATATATTTTAGGAATTTATTTTGAAATCAAATTTATTTCAAACATTTAAAGTCATGCTTTTTAAAATTTTTAACATATTAAAGTTTTTAAAATGTTACAATGATTTTTGAAATTATAAAATTATTTTTTTAAACTAAAATCAATTTTAAATTTAATCGATTCAAATGAATTTGAATTAATTGAAAATTACCGCACATCGTATATGTCAAATTGATTTTAAAGTTTCCAATTCAAATATTTTTAGTTTTTTTTAAATATTATTTCCATTTTTATTAGATATAAAAAAATAATAACAAAAATATAAATTCATATATTATAATTATATTAAATAATTATCAATTTCCTTAATGAATTATTAATTAATATAATATATTTATATAATTGCAATATATATATATATATATAATCTTATTATTATAATAGTTATATAATATAAAATTATTGTTATGAGTTTATAACAGGTTTATAACATTATTACAAATCCATATAACAATCATATAATTAATTTTATCACTGTTACTGCCTTATAAAACTGATATATATTATTTATTTATAACATGGTTATATGAACTATAACACTGTTATAAATACATATCACTAATATGATTTTAATATAATGATTATAATAATAACCATTATATTAAAAAAATCCAAAATCTATAAATCTCTCTCTCGCTTGCAATTTACTTTGCTATTTCCCCCTCCCCGGGTGGTCATGGTCACAATTTGGCTGAGCGATCACAATTGGCAAAACCATCCTTCCAACTTAATCTCAACATACCCGTGGACATTGTTATGAGCAAAAGAGTCATCACTTGCCCTCGCTGTTGTTATTCTCTCCCACTGATTTACGTATGTTGTTGTCAAGTGAGTTTTTGAGCATCTATAGCCTTAATCATGCTCTTTGATTACCTATGATGATCGAATTAATGAATTTATTCGATCCTTCTATCACACTCTGTGCCAACAACAACTGGCGAGGATGGATGGCATAGGATTCTCCATAGGCACATCCATGCCGGTGGGGTGTCAGTGTTGGTCCAATGCAAAAGCAATAAAAAGTGCCCATTTCAAGCGGCACAGTTAAGCACCAAAATCCTTGAATATTTTTATGAAAAATTGATCTCATTGTCAACTTACAAAAGGGATTAGGATTCCCTTTTATTGAATTATTTTTATTTGATAATATTTTCCTCTTTTAGTGGGATGAGTTGTCACAATTTTGGTAGCAGAATTAGATAGTGCTACATAGCAATTATGGTAGATTTGTGGGAGGACAATGTAGGATCAGGCTCAATATAGTATATGAGCCCTTAGTAATACAGAAATAATTAGGGACTAGGGAGTTTTAAATTTTAGAATTTTATAGAACTTGTGATTTTATTTTGATTAGTCATAGCAAAACTAGATAAATCAAATTTGTTTTAGGGGAATAAGTTATTTTGGCAAATAGGTAAATGTTGGGACCTTTAATAGAGACCCCAACCCATAGGGTTTGATGATTTTCAGTTTAATCAAGTTTGGTTCGCTTTTCTTCTTAGTGTTGCATCACTTAAATCATCCAATAAGGAGTTATAGTTTGGTGAACCCATCACTTTGCTAAACATGAGAGGACAATCTTGGTAAAGTTCAACTATAGCAAAAGCTTAGAAGTGGTGAATTGTGTGAAAGAGAGAGAGATTTGTTCAAGAACTAATGAGCTTTGGATAACTCAAGGTATGATTTTATGTAAAAATTTGTTTGATTTATAAGTTTGACATGTTTCAAATTTTTTTCTAGCAAGTAAATCATGGATTAACAAAAAAAAAAAAAACTCTCACAACGAAGGTAGATTACTCTTTAGAGTAATTCCTTAAAGTTTCCTCTCTCATAAAAGCCATAGTGAACTCTTCTTTCTTTCATCAAGTATGATATTTTCCAATATTAGCTACTATTGTCAAGTATTGTCCCTTTCCTTGATAATTTGTCCGCTAAAGTTGTATAAAACACCTAGTTAATCATGATTGGCATTACTAGAATTATTTTGAGAACCATTGGAATTATGATTATATGTTGATAGGCCTACATTTCGTATTTAGTTATAGGGCATTTTGTTTGTGTCCAATATATGGGTTGCAATAATTCTCTTTAAATAACAATATTAATATAGCATTTTATCCCTTTCAATTAGGTATCAGTGCAAGTTATTTCTTAGGGTTAGGGTATCTCATCTTCAATCCCTAGAGAAGAAGACAGGCAATTTCTATTTCACTTTGCAACCTCTCACAACTTATCATTTCATCCTCACAATCTTCAAAATCCTACAGCATCTTCAGTCTGAGGTGAATCAAAAAAGAAGGTACCTCAGCTTGAAGATCATTATCAATTAGAATTTAACCTTCAGCCGAAATGTTGTCAAGTTTCTCCATTGCTGTAGTCTCTATTGTTGCACTATTATAGTCTTTGCCAAATCTTTTGTTTTTTGATGGGACTTTAACTATTTTAAAGAGGACATAAATGGCAATAGAATATTTCATTCACATGTAATTGGTTATAGAATTTTATGTTTGAATCCTACATATGGAGCAAAAATTCTCTCTGAATAACAATGGCAATAGAATATTTTATCCACAAAATATTATCAATAAAATCAAGGAATCATAGAGAACCAACAGAATATTTTAAATATGTGTAGGTACTAGCTAGGTCCAAATCATCTCCAACACAGCAATGGTGCAATGGTTAGGTCCTCCAACGAATAATCAAGGGTTCGAATCTCAACTACGGCGCAATACAAGATATTTTCCCTCAAGTGAGAAGCAGGCCTAAGAACCTAGCCGTCTGGATGGGCCTTCATGAGCGTTTCCTAATTTACACTAGTGGCCGGTGGAAAACTTTCATGAGCTGGGCCGGCCAATCACCCCAGGATTAGTCGGTTTGAAGAGCTGGATACCTAGTGCTAGCTAAAAATAATAATAATAAATAAATAAAATATATATATTAAATCAAATCAATGAAGATAATCTTTGGTAAATCTTGTAATTGTATAACCAATGAGTGTAACAAACTGATCTTGGATGAATCTTGTATAACCAATGAGTGTAACAAACTGATTCATTTCATCAACAAATATAAAGGGGAGCCATGGTTCACAACATAAGTCCTGTGTTATGTCATATCACATCTAAACAATTAACAACATACTTTTAAAGCCTGTGAGATTTTTGTGCTCACGAGGTGCCAACCGGCATGCCAATAGAACATACGAAGGAAAAGCTCATGGAATATCGAATTGCTCACTATACAATGCAAAATTTCAACCATCAATTATACAAGATCGGATTGCAAGATATTATCGTTCTTATGGAGTTGTATCTCTCCTCCCCATCCCATGCCATAATCCATCATACACCCCAATGCCACCAATCATATACCGTCCCTTTCTTCTTCATCATCCTACAGAATAGCTTCTCTCCCCATCTTCCTACGCCATCTTGTCCGATAACAACACACCACACCCTCCTCTTCAAAACCCTAATCTTGACCCTTCGTCATGCTAAGACCTCATTCAATGTTGCCTCCATGCCAATGAATTGCCATCCTTGCCATCGAAGATATCCAATGGGCATACCATCCAAGGTTGAGATCAACAAGGACAAGGACCTCATTAAGGTAGGCTCCCTCTGGCACATCCTTCCCATCGTTGTTCCCCTCTGGCATGATCTTCACCCCACTACTCTTTCCTGATCTCCTCTTTCCCCTTCTCCCCCTTCCTTGCCAGGTATACTACCATCCCCATTCCACCCCACTCGTCAACTATATCCCACCCTTTTGGAATTAGGATCTTAGATGGAGACCCTCCTTTAGCGACCTTCCATCACAACAAAAGGCAACCACCTCAAATCTCCTTTTCTCAACATTCCCATTTTGGATTTTCTATCAAAAGAAGTTTTCAATGGTTATTACTTGACAAAGAACAATCTCGTGACAAACAAATTTTTCTGACATTTGCATGCAACATGCACCGCTCTCAACAATGCAACATGTTGAGACCTCCTATTTTCAATGGATTTTAAGGTTCATTATAATTTTAGAGATGATATAAACTTTTTTTTTGACTTGGTCTTATTTTGAGTTTATAAAAGTGATTGGGATTATATTTATTAAATAATCTTGTAATTAATAACATTGTTTAAAATCTCGTGTCATACCGGATAGCACAGGCTAAATTTATTGTTCAGCCCTACCCCGGGAAAAAAAATCCTGCTAGGAGGTCGCACGCAAGCCCCACAACCACGAGTAGAGATGAGCAACAATTCATTAAACCGACCAAAATTTTCAATTCAGTTAGGTTATTTCGGAATTCAGTTTTAAAAAAAATGGTTAATTCAGGTTGTTCAGTTCGGGTTCGATTTTAAAGTTTCTTCTTCAGTTAAACTGAAAAAAACCAAACCAAACACTTTAAAATCCTCAATTTCCTATTTCCCGTGACTCATCTCTCGCGGCTCCCCTCATCTACTCTCTAGACTCCCCTCCTGTCCGTCGCTTTCACCAACAGCCTCTGTCGCTCTCACCTTTCGAAGTTGAAGCCCCTACCCTCCCCTCCTACAGCTTGGAGCTAACAGCGTCGGTGATACCCATGCTTCTCCTTTCCCGACTCCCATCCTCTCCGTCACTCTCACCATCCTCAATGCTTCTGCTGCAAGTTCTCACAGTTGACCAGCACCGATGTCTCCCACTCGCTCCAGCAATCCTCTTGGTAGGGCAGAACCAGATTCAACAATTTTGCCGTGTCCACTTCGCTTCCTTCCATTTCCCAAACCCTAATCACATTCTTCCCTCCCCTCAAGTTATTATTTGGTCAGAAGAAGTTATTTGTGCTTGCTTGATCAATGTCTTTGTTCTTATTCATATATTTTCTTAAGAGGAAAAAATGTTCTGCGCGCACCTCCTTGTTTTGATGAAAACCGAAATTTTGATCTTTTGGTATGAGAATTTTACTTGGTTAGCCTTTTCTTGTATGTTCAATTTTATCTTCTTCTCGTCGTAGGTATGTTAATCGCAAACATCTGAGTATAAGCTCTTCTCAGTATTCGGAAGTTCGGTTAATTCTGACCGAATTAACCATATTTTATCGGTTCAATTAACTCGGTTTTTATTGAAAATTTCGATTGGTTCGATTAATTCAAAAAAAATCAGTTTGTACGATTTCGATTAATTCAATTCAGTTTTAACCGAATACTCAACCCTAGCCGCGCGAGAGCCTCGTAGTAGTGAGGAGGCCGTGTTCTAGCCTACGCAAGCCCACGATCGTCAGGAGCCTATGGGCAAGCCCTATCGCAACGAGGAGGTCACGCGCAAGCTTCGCGGGCTAAGTTTTTTTCAATTTAAAGAAAAAAAAAACTTTACTTTTTTAACTGTTAATTTATTTAATAGTTATTTTTTTCCCCTCTTAATTCTTTCTCCTTCCTCTTCATATTTAAACACATTTAATAAAAAGTAAACTGAATAAAATAAATTCAATTCAATTTAAATATACTTGATCCTAATTATTTTGTCTAAACTTTAATTAATCCTAAATTGACTTTTCCTCAATTCTAATTTTTAAAATATTAATTTGACCTAATAATAAGTATTTATAGTAATCAAATATTATAATAATATTTTTTAATTAATATATTTTATATTTTTAAAAAAATACTAAAATCATATTTGCACGGCACGATACCGAAACCGTATCGTTCTCGATACGGCTCAAAATTTAAAACCATGCCTTAAGGGGAAAAAACTAAGCATATAAAAGGTTTCTTTTATATAGGCTAGGAATTTGTTGGTTTTCAACTCCATTTGATCCACTTCGTCCTCACAATGAAATTTATTCATATAACCCCCAATCTGAGAATCATTCTTAAAATTAAAATGATTGTGTTGGGAAAATGATGACTCCTTTGTGGTTGGGTTAGACCATATTATTTTGATTTTAAGTTAGCTTTGTATTTGTTGTTGCTACATCACATGTGCACGTTTAGTCATACCAAACAGACTTGGTGCTCGAGGGAAGGTAGTGAATCGAGCAATTGATGGACTCTAGGGCAAGTGGTCCGAATCAAGGAACTTCGAGTACTAAAGGACGAGAAGCCCAAATCAAGAAAGAGCGAGATGGATTTGAGGATTGAAATCTTAGATCGAGGAGTGATCAAATCATTTGAGGGCGGGCAGTTGAAGACCCAAATAGATGAACCCAGTTGCTTGATTACAATGATGTAATCTTGTGTTTGTTTCTAAAAATGTAAATTGCATCATGTGTGATTGCTTAAGGGGCGAGTGAGCTGGTTAGGAGTTAGTGTTGAAGCTTTGAGATGCTCGAAGGGTGTTTCATAGATTGCAACAGGGTTTGAAATTGATCAGGCCTAGCCTAGCTTGAATTGACTAAACAAGTCCATCAAAGTGTCGGTGCAATCGACCTCTAGATTTTGATGTTTGTTTGACAATATGTTTAATGGAATCTAATCAAGTCAAGGTTGACTACATGATTAGCAAGGGTGAGAAGTTTACCGAGTGATTAGTCCTAACTGGAAGTTAGGTAAGGGAAGTCCTAACTGGAGGTTAGGCAATGGTAAGAAATCTACCAAGTAACTAGTCTTAACTGGAAGTTAAGCAAAGGTGAGTAGTCTACCGAATAACTAGTCCTAATTGGAGGTTAGACAAAGGAAATTAGAGGTTAGACAAATAAGAAGTCCTAACAGGAGGTTAGGCAAGGGAAAGTCCTAAATTAGACAGGGGAGAAGTCTACCAGTGACTAGTACTAAACGTTAGACAAAGAAACGTCCTAACCAAAAGTTAGGTAGTTGAAAAGTCTGGGAGGAATAAACTCCAAACAAAGGAAACCCCCTAGGGGAGTGAACCCTATGTAAGTGAGAAGTCTTGGAGGAGTCTCCGAGCAAAGGAAAACCCTAGGGGAGAGAATCCTAGATAGTGAGAAGTTTTAGTGGATTGGGTCGATCGGACACTAAACGGATAGATGAAGTCCAAATAGGTTTAGAGAACCAGATGTTTGGCGGGTAAGTTAAGGTAAACTCTTGAAGTGGAATAGTGAGGTGATGTATCAGTTGAGACAAACCCTAGACGTTGATCCAACTAAAGAAACCAACGGAGGTTTCTAAGTTGAGATCCAAACAATCCTAACTGTCATATTCATGCATCTATATTATTGTTTAATTATGTTTTGCAAGACTACTATTATTATTATTTCTGCCTATGCTAACTTTGTGTTACATATAAACAAAGTCCCGATTTGACCAAGGGTTCAATCGACTAAACGTAGAGATCAGTTGACTGATCCAGCCAACATGACAGAGATCAAATCAAAGCTTGGCTAATATGGTAAACATTTGGTTCTGTCGACGGATCAAGGTGATCAGTAGACTAAACCATAAAGAAAATGCCAAACGATCAGATCGAATAGCGCAGGAAAGAAGTACTCAGGATTTCGTCGACGGATAAGCTAGATTAGTCGAGCGAGATTTATGAGATCGGACAGATCGGATCGTGGCAAACAAGGGTGTGGGCATCAGTCAACGGATAGGAGATTCCGTCAATAGAAAGGTTCAGTCGACAGAATGTGGTTTCAATCGACAGAACATGGTTTCAATCGGAAGGCCTTGAGGTCCGAACCGATATCACTTCTTTGTTCGAAATCAATTATGTTTGTTCTTTTGTTCGTCTCTGCTACTACTACTTGTGCAAGCTACAACTACTACAACGGTGGGCGGGCTTCCAACAACCTACGCTTAATCTCATATGATTGTTGTTTGTATGCTTTTATTGTACTTGCATAGTTTGTTACTGTATATCTCATACTTGTACGAATCTGCTTCTTCTCCGAGAATTCTTGGAGAGAAGAACTATCTTAGATTGTCCATCGAAAGCGATCAAGAATCATGGGCATTAGACTAGTAGTCGTTAAACTACGAATCAAGTAAAACCGAATTGCGTCTTTTTCTTTACTTTTATTCCGCTGCTACTCTAGGTCGATTCAGTTTTACAAAAACGAAAAAGCAAAGTTTTAAATGATCGAGATTCACCCCCTCCCTCAACTTCTACGATCCTACACAAATTTGTCGCAGGTATACTAAAATCTAATATATGAACAAAATGGCTCTATTAGAGCTCAATCGACTAAAGAGCCTTGGTCAATCAACTAAATGGGTATTTTCAATTGATTAAACACTCTACTGTTGAAATTCTAACGTTCAAATTATACATGGTGATTAAAGAGCCTTGGTCAATCAACTAAATGGGTATTTTCAATTGATTAAACACTCTACTGTTGAAATTCTAACGTTCAAATTATACATGGTGATTAAACACTGTACCTCATAAGGTGTCATTTTTAGCCTTCTAAGGTGAACAATGGAACCAAAGGGATATATGCTCTTAGAGGGCTTTTGGGCAATTATAAGATCTAACAAAACTCAATAAAATTTTGGAGCTCTTCAAAATGAAGTGTTCAAAGGAATCCAAGAGCTTGGACTAAGGTGGAAGGCTTCAACATCTCACACTCTCGGTAGTTTACCTCTTCCCTAGTTTGGGTGAAGGTGTTATCCTAGGAGTACAAACTGTGACTTGTAAAAACTTACCCTATCCCCTTGATTAAGGGGTGATGATAATGGATCTGTGGGGGTGATGCACTCGGCGTGCTGTAGGATGTGGAGAAGAAGCAAAGTTTTAAACCACGTTACACCTTTCATGTTAGTATTTCATTTATTGTTTATGCTTCCGCAAATGTATATTTTATTGTTTGGGCTATCACAATACATTGTCACATATATGCTTACTACTAACGTATTCATCAAGAACTTGAGTCTGTATATTTACCCATGACACAATTCTACATATTTGGTACCAATTGCATGTTTCATATCTCATCTTTTTATTGTTGCTTTCCATTTTATTTTTTGTTATTCCTGATGAAATTTAATTGTAATTAGGTGATCATTGTGTCATAGCTAGAGGACAAGTAGAATGTCTGGAATGGGAACTAATATTTTATATTTTTCTCCACCTTTATTGGCCAAGATAAGGATGCATCATTGGAAGCACTTCCAGTTGATGAATTCATAGAAAAGTTTGATGGGTTTGTTAGAGTTTCTCTGGTGGGTAATCAAAACACAAGTAATAAAATTGGTCTCTTTTCTTTACATAACACAAGTATGAAACTATGAAGAAGTTACAGTAATAAAAGCACATATGTGGAATGTTTATAATGGTGTCAATGATATCTCCAGCTTTAAAGACAGTTAATATTAGAATTGCAACTGTGAATGCTAGATGATGTCAGAGGTGTTTTTGACACAAGCTTCAATAAGCTTGGGTTAGCGTGATTACTGATATTGTGCATGCTAGCTGAGCTATTTTCCAATGAATGAAACTCTCTTTGTTCTAAGATTAGTTACATTGTTGAAAATAGTAGTAAGGGCAGCCCGGTACACGAAGCTCTTGCTAATATGGGGTTCCAGAAAAAGGTCTATTGTGCACAGTTTTATCTTACTTTGCAAAAGGCTATTTCCGAGACTTGAATCCATGACCTCTAGGTTATATGGCAGCAACTTTATCGTTGCATAGTATAGTCGGAAGGATAACCCTATGCACAAAACTCTAGTTGGTATAGAGTTAAATTTTAATTATAATTTATTGATTTATCCATCATTTTCTCCATTTTTAGCTTAGCAAGAGTTATACAAAACATCAACTTTTTCATCTATGGTGGATTTGATAACTGCAATCCTAAATTATGGCAATTTTTTATGTCCAATACTGCATTTGATTGTATCTAGATAATATTTTATTAGAGGCAATTTGAAATTAAGAAGTTAAGCCAACTACAAGTTGTAGTCCATGTTGTTCTATAAATACTTTTTTGGCTAATTTCTTTACAGACATGAGATGAAAATGACTGTGTCCATTGGAAAAAAATATATAATCAAAATCTTCCATCTAGATGGTTTCTCTTAAATATGATCTTCTCCGTGGTGGCAAAAAAAAAAAAGCGACTAGGCTCGCCCCAGCGCCCCGCCAACCCATCCAGGGCCAACCCAGAAGAGGTAAATCATGGGTGGCTACTAGCCTTTAGAATAGTGACTAACGCATGAGGGAGGCATTTACCTCGACTATGCCGAAATTCGAACCCCAGACCTCATGATGGTAGCACATGAGCCACTAGACCATCCCGAGGGGACAAATATGATCTTCTCCGTGTTACACTATGCAATTGCTGATCTTCTTGAAAATGGGTAAAGCTTTGTTTTCAACGAGTTGCTAATATACTTTATGTTTTTCTTGCTGATAACATGCTTCCGTGGTTTGTTTGAGAAAATTATGCTTTCTAAATGTGTTTGATTGCTATTGAGAACTATGAAAATTTTGAATTCTTGCCATCAATCCTATATTTGTTGTTGGACTTGGATTTTATCATGTAAACATATTTTGCAAGAGTTATTTCAATAACTAAAGTGTTCTCCACAAATTGTGAGGGTCCATATGCTAGTTATGTTTAAGGTACAGTCTTCCTATCTAAGCTTTAAAAAAAAAAAAGGCATCTACACATACATACATCAATATCTCATCATTTTAAAAAGGTTTTCATTACACCTTTTAAACACATTAAAAGATCAAAAGTGGAAATAAATGAGTTGAGACAACCAAGTCTCTTCTTTCCTTCGAGTTCTTTAAAAAAAAAGTGAGTGATGTTCTACCTCTCATCATTTTTTTGAGTATGTTCTAATAATTATAATAATGAATTTGCATTATAGTAAGAAAACTAAGAAAGAATTGTATGCAAAGATCCAATTTATAAATTATATCACAAGATAGCATGAAGAAGAGCCAAAGAAAATAAAACAAAAGAATAAACAGATTAATGTGTATACAACCTACCTTCTACCTTTTAGACCTAGCATTTTAAGCATACCCATCGAAAGAAAAGTGGTGATCCGCCCAACAGGATATAGCACTACTGAAAGCCATGCTACTGGTCTAACCTAGTTTGAAACATAAGAAATCATTACACACCAATTTAAGAAGAGAACAGAGAGACAAAAACCTAATCATTAAATCTATCAATAACTTTTGAGGGTTCAACAAATCTAAAACAAACTTTCACATTGCGCAAGTAAATCATATCCTTCCAATTTTGTAATTAATCAATCGCAAAAAACTTAAGATAATTTTAATTAGTTCCTCAGGATAATGTTTTCACAGGGCATCATGCCATTTTGATTCTCTAATGATCAAATATGTAATATGTTAATATATTAAATTTTATTTATCTTAAAATCTTTTTAACAAATTATGTTCAAATTTGTTGAATCCATATATAATGTAATTCAATATTCATAGAAAATGCATCAATTGAGAATGTGCTAGTTTTGTTTCAATTACAAATTTAAGAGATATAATGCATTTGTTAAAAATGAAAGTTTATGAAAGATTTGTTAACATTTTAAAAATCCATGCAAGATTTAGTAACTGATTCAATACTTAATTGGTTAAAGAAAAGAAAATCATGCTTCATCAGAAAATCATCTCACCTGACAACAAACCTAGCTACTTCCGCGGCATTATGAACAGCAATGCTTTTTGGTGTAATTTCTGTTAGCAACAAAATAGCAACCTAAAATCATGAAAAACATACTAATCAGTCCAATTGTTTATACAACTCTAAGACAAGAACATACAAAAACACACATAAAACATCAAAACAGGATGACTCAAGTTATTGCAGATACTACATATAATTTCGTAATGTAATATATGACATGGTTATGCTGCTGTGGTATGAATTAGGAATGCACGGAAACAGAGTTTGGCCCAACTTGATTAATGGGTACCCAATCAGCTAATACAGAAGGATCCCTCCATAAACTTACTGTGTATAAATAACAGTCTATACCTCTGCATAAACTTTCATAGTGTAATAAGAATGCAGATGAAGTTAAGAGCATACAGTCATGACTCCAGTTGCTGCACTAATTCCAGCTTCTCCAAAAATTGCAGTTGCTGCATCCGTAACAAGTGCTGTGGCACCAATATTGACCACACTGAATGCACATCACCAAAAATAAACATAAGACAATTATGAACTCAAACACTTGTGGGAGCTTTAAATAACACAAACATCAAACACAAAAGCTCATGTGCAGTACTAAATTGTCAATTATTACGTTGTGCCAATGAGAATGGTTGTCAGAAACCGAGTAACATCACTCTGAAGCATTCTGAACACACCATTTTCAGGATCCTTTTCAGCTAATTCACGAACCTGATATAAAATAACTACGCCCTTCAAGCTTTATTATGCTGGAGATAGACAAATACAAGTATACAAATACAGGTAAACACATTCACATAAGCTTTATTATGCTGGAGATAGACAAATACAGGTAAATGCATTTACAATTTAATTGTAATATTCACTTTCAGTGCATAAATAACATAATTATGCCGCTCTTGTGTCATTTACAATTCTAAGCTTGCAAGAATAGGGGAGAACATATATTCATGTCTTCAATAATATGGCTAAAAGAAGCATATGGAAGCAATTCAAAAGTCAATTTCTTGTTGTCTGCTACTAAACTAGCATGTGCAATTCTCATGCAACTGCTGTTAGTTTATTATAGACTAACCCAACTCTAGAAAGAACGACTCTTAGTGCAGTAAAGTCTATTTAAATTTGAGGAGTGTCAATCTATGTACTACAACTTTTCATTATTAAAAAAAATGGTATTTTATGGCAGATTAGTCACATCAGAGAAACCTTGTCATTGCTTTAAAGGCTTGTCTCTGAACCAACATCTCCGAACTTAAAATCACTATTTCCGGCAGGGCAAATTTATATTTCCAAAAGAACCAGAATTCAGATCCAGAGCATATTAGCACCTAATAATAGCCCATAATACAAGTATATGAAATGTAGGCATGCTATATTCTAGAAAAGATGCATAACATGGAATACAATGATGGTCCTAAATGTATATTAGTCCAATGTGTCGACAATGGAAATGAAACGGGAGATAGGAGTCACATGATGCAAGTTAACGCAGGCAGTAGGATGTCATTGAAGTAGTACCAAACAAGATATTGGAATGCGAGGAGATGATGTAAACCAAGGTTATCACGACTGAAGCTGAACCAGTATAAAACTGGTTGTGAGTAGGATGGTTTAGGCACTAAGCAATTGAGTACAATTTGACAAATTAGTCATCTATAGTTCTGTATTGTCACTAGCATGAAGTGGACCGCCTCCCTGGATCATGAACTATGCCATGCTATGATGGGTTTTCAAAGACCTCTAGGATCCTAATTAGATTGAAATTGTTGTGTAAGGAATAAATGAAGAAAAAGTGAAGACCAGAATGATGTAAAACAATATCAAATTATTCCTCCACTTCCTCTTAGCTGAGCATTACAGGTCAATAATACATAAGCGAATCAGGTGCAGTTTGAAAGAAATAAAAGACTGCCATACAATAGTGGAACTAATATGAAGGAAACTAAGTATTCTACTTCTTTCTTCTCTTGTCAATTTGTCTTGTCAACTAAACAAGTTAACCAAAGTTGAGAAACACTAAGTTTGTGGAAAAACTTAGCTTAGGCCGCTTGGCCTCATGTATGCCTTCTCCTCACAGACCCATATCTTCCTTTCTTTGGAAGTAAATTTAAGACTAACATTTAGATAAAACAATGATTAGCATTGCTCAAAAATAACAAAAAAAAATGCTGACTCAATAAACACGAGCATGGAAATGGATACTTGACTAATATCATATGGAATTATACCTGAACAAACAAGAATGGAAACTACCTACATCTTATGACAGTAAAACAACAAATGGAAGACAGCCTTCCTTCAAACAAGGTTGGTGGATGGTTGCATAAATCCTAGGATATCATTCCTCTCTTCATGAGTCCAACAAGCAAACAAGATGTCTTTTTCCATGTGATGCTAACTCCTCAACCTAACATAAATTTAGAAAATTCTATTTGAAACTTCGAATAGCATCATAAGGGATCAATGCCATGGATGCCTTATGCATTAGACGATCGTCCATCCTCTATGTACAGCCACTAACATAAAAGCACGATATTCCTTACTAAACCACAGTAAAATGATGGATGTTTCTACCACAGAAAATAAAGCAGAAAAATTGAAGCAGCGAAACATCTTTCCAGGCGACCTAAATCTTATACCTAAAATTAGATTCAGCGGATGCTATGCGAAACTGCAAAAGGTAAGAATTGCACAACTTTATGCGCATCCAGGATAACTGAGACTAAAAAGACGATATTTTTCACACCTTCCAAGGCCACAGAGTCGTGATGGAAGTTTCCGCCATAGAAAAGAAGGCAGAAATCCCTAGCAGCGCAGCCAAAAACAAACCTTGCTCCCGAAGCACGCCAAGAACCTGTAACAACTTAGGCCACGACCCACTAAAAACTGCTTTTTTGGAACCAAACGCCAGAATGCCAGACTCCGCAACTCCCTCTGCAGCAAGAACTCTGCCACAGTTTGCCGCGAGTAACCCGCAGGCAATCATCGCAAGCAGAGAACGGAAACCCCGCGATCGAACCAGCTCAAGAACTGGAACTCTCTGGTCCGAGGAAGGCATCGCTCTCGTATCGGAATCAAGACCACTGCCAACTGGCGAACGGGCGACTCTACTGCCAGTGGAACAGCAGAGGCTCCTGGAAATGGAGGCAAGAAAGCTCCTGCGCCCGTTGCAGGATCGAATCGGGGGAGGGTAAATTCTGAGAGGAAGACAAGAAATGGGAGTGCGGTTGTCGAGGCGGCCCCTGGGCGTGGGTCGGGCGAAGAGGGAAGTTCTGAAGGCGGCGGAAAGCATTGGTGGTCTGGAATGGAGGGAGGGTGAATTGGCGCTAGGGTTTGGGGATGGGCGGAGGGGGATTGGGCGGAGGCAGGGCATCCTAGCGCGGGCAAGGTCGAGAGAAATAATTAGACTGGCGATGGCATTGGTTGTTCGGCGACGGCGTCTCTTATATAGTTTATCTCGCATTAAAGTTATTTTGTGTTTTTTTTAAATTATTATTTTGACATCACATTTTTAGTATATATATATATATAATTATTATCCTATGGACCTTTTACTACAAAATCATACGGACAAACTCAGGTGGCATATCTTTCTCCTATTTTACCTTATTTTCTTTTCCTCTCGTCGCCGCCAAAGCCTCAAGCCTCACGTTCCTCCTCCTCTCCGTCACAGCAGTCTCTCGTCGTGCCTGCTCTCTCTCTCGCCGCTATCCTCCTCGTCGCCACAGAAGTCTCTCGCCGAAGCTTCGAGATCCTCCTCGCCGCGCCTACTCTCTCTCCCTCGCCGCAACCTGCTCTCTCTCTCTCTCTCCGCAATGCTCACCGCGCACCCCCCCCCCCAGCCACCTGCCCACCGCCCTCCTGCTCTTCTCTCTCCGCAGCCTGTCTCTCTCTCTGCTCTCTGTGTGTCACCGCAATGCTCACCACGCCCCCGCAGGGCACTTGCCCACTGCCCTCCTCGCCGCCACAGAAGTCTCTCGTCGAAGCTTCGAGATCCTCCTCGCCGCGCCTGCTCTCTCGCCTCAGCCTGCTCTCTCTCTCTCTCTCCGCTCACCGCCCCGGCTCACCACCTGCCCCCTGCCGACGCCTTCGGCCGCCTGGACCCACTCGGCAGCAAACCTGGGGATCATCGGTCACATATTCCACCGTCGACCTGCAAGTCTCGGCTGCTGAGGATCTAGTCGCACCGGAGTCGGAGCGGACTGTCTATTGTTACTATCCTTGGGAAACAAAAAATCATTCACTCTTTTTGGACCCATTTCTATTAAGTAATCTCTCAATTTTTGACTGATGTTATTCCAATTTTCAGGATGCTGCAAATTCAGAGTTGAAGCTAAATTTTCATGTTGAGAGTCTGCCTCTAAGTTAGCATTCGCCGCGATCAAATTGGCGGCGTCAACCAATTCCTCATTTTCATTGTGACTTTGTTCTTCAATCACCAAATTATCACCTAATTCCTCTCTTTCTATTCTGCTATTTCTCCTAAAATATTTGTTAATATCACCGGCTTGACTTTGAATTAATGCCTCCTCTCTTTGTTTCATTTTTCTCTTTTGAGCTCCAGACTGATGTAGGAGGATCGCGGCGAGAGAGAGAGCAGGCGCTGTGAGAAATTGCAGTGGCGGCGAGGAGAAACGCGAGGCTTCGGCGACGACGAGAGGAAAATAAAATAAGGAAAAATTGCTGTGGCGCGATAAGAAATAATGAGAAAGATATGCTACGTGAGTTTGTCCGTATGGTTCCGTAGCAAAAGGTAATAACAATTTTGTGTATGTGTATATATATATATATATATATATTTGTTCAAATAGCATTTTAATTAAATTGTTCTAAATTTTGATTAAAATTATTATAATATTATTAAATTAATGTTTATTAAGTTGGAATTATTGTTGACTAAATAATTTTGATTAAATTTAAAAAATAATATTTTAATTTAATAGTATTTTATAGGTCTGGATGTAGATGCTACACTCGCTCATGCTTTCAGATTCATCTGATAAATTAATTTAAACATAGTGAGGTGCATTTTCCTTCTCCACTCTAACTTCGTAAGGACTTCATTCATTCGTCTCGCTTCATCTCTTTCTTCCCACTTGTGTCGGGTAAAATACTAGTTTGCAAGTGAATCCTCAACCAAAGCAAATAAGCAGATTCTCAGGATCTTTTGAATCAGGGAGGTCATATCTAATTATTGGTAGGGTGAGTTAGACCCATCTATTTAATAGATGAAATATAATCCATCCTATTAATAAATGAATAGGGATACCGAATTAATCTAGAGATCATGGATCTAGAGATCCTCTGAAGCAAGAGATTGATAGGGAAGAAGGGGCACACCAGGCTCTTGGTTGAAGTCATGCGCAAACATTGAATTAGTTTATTAATCCAAAATAATTATATATTTTCCCCTAAAAGATTTTTTTTTTATTTTTCCCTTAAAATAATTATACATTTCCCTGAAAATATGTATTTATTAATCCAAAAACGTTGAACGTCTATTTTCCTAAACAATTGTAAAAACATTTTAATTTATCTATTTTAGGAAATCCAAGCCATTCCCAAACTTGCCAACTGTTTTGTTTCTCCTCCTCCCACCAATCGTCACTGGAGTCCATCCGACCGACCGACGCGCTTCCCGCCATCAAACTCGGTGGGACCGGCTTCCCCCTTTGGCGCCAACTCCCCACCTTCCCTCCCCTCCACCTCCCCTTCTGTCGAAGGAACGCGGTGGGGCCCCTCCTCCGCCTCCTCCCATGGCTTCGCTGAGCCCCGGCGTCCTCCTCCGCCTCCTCCAGGACATAGACGCCCCCTCCAGCGGGACCCCGCCTCGACGCCCTCTCCACGAGCCGCCCTCCGTCCTGCAGATCACCGGCATCGTCCCCGCCCTCTCTGGCCCCGACCTCCGCCCCGACCGGGGTTTCTACGTCAAGGTCTCCGATGCCTCCCACTCCACCTTCGTCTCCCTCTCCCCCGACCTCAACGACCTCATCCTCGCCGACCGCCTCCAGATCGGCCAGCTCATCAACACCCGGCGCCTCGAGCCCGCCTCCCCCGTCCCCGTCCTCCGTGACTTTCGCCTGCTCTCCGGCCGCCACCCCTGCAACCACGACACCGTCGACGTCGCTCACCCTTCCCCTGCCCCCAAGTCCTCCCCTGTCTTCCGCCCCACCGCCGCCACGCCCCCTGTCCCTCCACCGGAGAAGAAAAAGAGGCATTCGAGGAGCCACTCCTTCGCCGACGACCGCCACCAGACCCTCAATCTCATCCTCACCTCCTCCCCCACCACTTCCCCTTTACCGAGATCCATCAACATGACCACCGGCCTCTCCGTCGACGACGAGAATTACGATTCCGACGACTCCAGATTTTCCTTCACCTCCTCCTCCTCCTCATCCCCCTCCTCCTCCTCGAAGTTCGTGCTCCGGCCGAGGAAAAGCTGGAACACCGGCGCCAAGGTACAACTCCAATTCAACACGAACTGTTCCATTTCTTCCGACTGATCGACCAAAACCTGTAAATCTTCTCCTCAGCGTTGCAGCTTCACCTCGAGAAACACTGAGAAATCTCTCAATTTGCCTGCAAGTCCTACGAAACGCAAACTCCCTGATTCAGAAACCTCCTCCATATCCAGTTCTTTGGGTTCTTCACATCACGGCACGAAATTCCTGATCAAGCAGGGAAAGGTAACAGTTTTGCGTCGCGTTCTCCTCCATTTTCATGGCTCCATAGCTTCCACCTTTGCAGGAGGTCATGAGGCAACGAGACACAGCTCTTCAGGCTGCCATAGACTCATTGCTGGAAGCCTCTGCCTCAGAGAAACTGATCGAGTGCCTCAAGTAAGATTGGAGAAGACTAACTAACTTGTTCAGCTCCTTGCATTTCTCCTCAGATTTTGCCTCTTGTAGCTTGTACGCAGAGCTGCAAGTCGATAAGGATGGCGATCCGCAGCGTGTCGTAAACAGCTTCTTGAACTTCCACCGGGAGCTGGCACAGATGAGATTGATCGTGCAATCTTTGTGGAAACCGAACGAATCGTCCCAGGTTGCGTCAGAGAGGAAAAGCTGTGCCACCTTGTGGATCAAAACAGCCATTGAATCGGATCTCGCAAAACCCCCAACTCAAATGAACAATGCAACTGAAGATTCACAAGTGGCCTCAAGCTATCCTTGCGTGCCAAGCTTCAAGCCAAGGAACAATGCATCATCCAAGGTGGGCAACCTCTTGGTGGCCTCAAATGCATTGCAGTGCGAGTTCAACAGACGGTTCCTGCGGTATCTCGAAAGATTTCTCGATTCTGTAAGTGGATCGGGGTCTGACTCGTGCGAGGCCCAAGTAGCTGCCCTTTTGTGCCAACTGAAGAGGGTGGATGACTGGCTGAACAACATCACCAGCAAGGACTCAACTTGGCCAAGGGATAAAGGGAGAGACAAGATGTGGACGGAGGGTGAAGAAGTGGAGGCATGCCGGCGAGTGAGGAGGAAGATCTACGGCATTCTTCTGCAGCATGTCGAGAGTGCAGCCATTGCGCTGGAGAGCATGAGTGTGCCAGATGAGGACTGATCGCATGGTTGATTCCTTGATTGAGTGCTTTGGAAGATGAATTGCTCAGGAAAGAGTTACTTCTTTGGGTTCATGTTGTCAATGCCCACCATTTTCTGTAGAAGGGTCCTAAACACAATTGATTCCTTGTAAAATTGCGTTAGCATTATGTTGTAATTCTTGATGAAGGCTAAAATGCTTGTTGATGGTATGAGTTAGGGTTCCTTGTGCGAAAATGGAGGGGCAGAAGTGGAAATTGAAGCAGTGATTGCCATAAGCACCATGGTTTTCACTTTGAGTTGAAGATGGCTTGTTCGTCCTGAGATGTATTGCATCTCATACTTGAAAATTGAATCTTCTTCCTCATTGCTTCTATTCGCTAGCAGAATTGTATCACTAGACAGGAAAAAAGGATACAAACTGAGAAAAATGATTTCCAAAACTATTGCAATAAAGATAATTATAACAATAATATAAATACTAAATTGCACGACTTTGGTCTCTTTTAACTTTACTGGATATTCTCAATAGCTAGCAAATCCTACAAGTGGAAGCAGAAATTCCCTGGTACAGGTATAGATCTTCATGGCTTATTAAAAAGAATTGAAGTTTCCAGGTTAAGGTGGCGGCCCCGGCAAAGCCTTAGGTTTCGGCTTGACTTCGACTTCATTTACGTTACGAACGAAGATGGCATCAGGCTCGTGTCTGTCAGTATCAGAAACTCAGCTTTGTATCAAAACAATAAAACAGTTTAAAGCATACAATGATTGCTCATGCTGAGCCAAAAAAGAAAGCTAAAGAACTTACGGTATCTCTCCCTCCTCGAATGTGTAGCTCGATGCTACAGCGAGCAGCCGGCCGTCCCGGTTGAAGGATAATGCGGCAATGCTAGTTGGGTATTTTGAATACTGCAGAAACACAGTGTCAGTGCTAACTTCTTAGTACACTATCAATTGTATTAGAAGTGTACCTGATATAGTCTTTTCTTATTATTGCCATCCCACACATTAACATAACCGTCGCACCCACCAGTAGCAAACGTCCCATATCTCAAGAAAAATAAAATAAAATTGATAAGTATAATTGCTTAAAATTTATCATTTATCTATCAGGAGTATTTAGATATATTACATCGGATGGAATGCCATTGCATTAACAGGATAAACAGTATCCCTTCCAGCTTCAGATTTCCTGTGGCACTTGAATGCGTACCTGAACCATCATTCACGAGAAAGAGGGTGACATGGATAAAGGATGATGAAGTAGCAAAATCTGTGGCAAAACTTGAAAAATTAATTCTTGAGAATGAAAACTCAAAGCCTCAATTCTGATGTTAGAGAGAGAATACAGGTGTTGAATATGGTAGCTTAATTATAGGGATTGTGATGGATTATAATTACCAATTGATGGGCATAATTATAGAGAGTCTTATGTATATAAATATAGATGTATTTGATAGAAAAGAAAATTGAGATACATTTTTGTCATCTACATGGTATCATAGCAAGGTTAATCCTTCTTATTATTTTTTTCTCCTGCTGCCACTACCAGAAACCCTAATACTGTTGTGTCACCTATTGCTACACAACTACCAGCCCTCTCCTTTCGGTCTCATCTCATCTGCTAGATCTCACGCAGTTAGAGTAAGCAGCAGATAGGAATTTCTTGATTCAACCGGCTGTTAGATCTCAAGTTCTGCTCGATCGCAGGAGGGGATCAAGCGATGTTGTTCTAATCTACTACTACTCAAGTTTCTGTCCTTGAATTCCTCCTGCGATGAAGTCTTCAGATTCTAAACCCAATTTGGCTACCACTATTATATTGAATGGGACCAACTATCTCTTGTGATCACATTCGTTTGAAGTATTCCTGAGGTCTCACGAGAAGAAGGAACATAAAAGATCCAAAATATTAAGATTGAGTTTTAGACAACTGTTCTGTTATGGCTTGGCTCCTCAACGGCATGGAGGAGTCAGTGAGCACTAATGTTATGTTCGTGGAAACTACCAAAAAGAGATGTGGGATGCTTTACGAGGCATGTATTCGAATGACAAGAATGTTTCTTGTGTTTCGAATTAGAGTAAATAATCTCCACTCTTCACCAAGACGATCAGTTTGTTAGTAACTACTTTACTACTCTTAAAGGGGTTGCAGATAAAATTTTGTTATACCAACCTCTCTCTTATGATGCTCAAACACAAAAGAATCAGTGGGAAGAATTCTTGGTCACAAAGTTCCTATCCGATTTAGATTCCACTCAACGACTGGTTAGGGATAATTTGCTAGCAAGTGACAACATTCACACAATATTGAATGCTCTACCTCGGGTTCTTCGTGTGACCACGGGTCGTTCTGACGTTGGTTCTTCCCCATCTTTCGACACTTCGGCTATGGCTACTCCTGGGGTCCTCTCGAGGTTGTAATGGTGATCGCGGTCGGGGTCGCAGATCTGATGCCACCAAGGGTGGTTGTTCATGTGTTCACTGTGATTGTTCCAACCATGCCTCCGAGAAGTGTTGGGTGAAGTTTGGTAAGCTTGATTGCGCTAATAGTGCGTCTACCAAACCATCACCAAACAATGATATGGTATCTGTTTCTCGTACTGACTATGAGAAATTGCTTCGTTCTTCTACTAGCATTTCATGTGTCACTACCTCATCCTCTGCAGGTGCATTTGTTATATCTCATGATAAGTTTTGGATGTTGGATTTTTGTGCTTTTGCCCATATTATTGGTAACAAATCTATCCTCTTTTCCTCTCTTGTTTCCTCAGCTTTATCTCCTGTCCGTCTAGCCAATGGCACTTATTCTCCGATTACGGGAATAGGTATTGTTAGGCCCACTACAAATATCATTCTTGATAATGTTCTTTTCGCATTGACTCACAAAAATTCAATTTTCAGGACCTGCAAACGAAGAGGATGATTGGTGGCTGACATGAGCGTAATGACCTATACTATCTGGATTCTATTACACCTGCATGTTCCCGGGCACTCTCGACAATTGTTTCTCTTTATCAATGACATTGTCGTCTAGGTCACCCCTCTTCTTCCTCTCTTAAAAATTTAGTTCATGTTCAGTCTACTGATTTCCAGCCTGTGAGTTCGGCAAACATCATCGCACATCTTTTTCCTTCCAAAGTTGATAAATGTAGTTCTTTTGTTTTTAGACTGGTTCATTGTGATGTTTAGGGACCTAGTAAAGTTGAGTCTAGGGGGGACTTTTAGTATTTTATAATTTTTATTGATGATTATTCCGGCATGACATGATTATATCTACTCAAAAATAGAAGTGAGATTCCTAATGTACTAGAATCATTTTATAATGAAATAAACACCCAATATACTGTTGACTTGTGCACTCTCTGTATTGATAATGCCCTTGAGTTCACTCAGAAACTGTTTCCACATTCTATGATTCTCATGGCATAATTCATGAAACGTCTTGCTCATATACTACCCAACAAAATGGTGTGAACACAAACACCGTCATATTTTAGACGCAACTCGTATACTTCTGTCACATGCATCTAAGTATTTGTGGGGTGGTGATGTTCTCACAACTTGCTTCCTCAAAAATAGAATGTCGCGTACGTGGGGAAATCCGATTATCATGTCTTCGTCTTGACAATCCTATTTTCTGCCTCCTCACATATTCAATCGTGTTTGTTTTGTTCATAATTTTCCTCCTGGCTTGAATAAATTGTCTCCTTGTTCCATTAAATACATCTTGCTTGGATACTCTCGTACACAAAAAGGATATCATTATCTTGATCCACTCACAAAATGCAATTACATCTGTGCTGATGTTATGTTTTTGAGTGCCAACTATACTTTTCCCCCATCTTGCTCAATCACCGGATCTATGTCTTTTACTACAGATGCTTCGTCTCCCAAACCATTGCAGGTGTATACGAGGCATTCTCAGCCAGAATATGTCTCGGGTTCCATGCCAACTTCCTGCAACTCCTAGTGCTCCTCACCCCTGCGATATTGATTTGTCCATTGCTCTTCGTAAAGGTATTCGTTGTTGCACTACTCATCCATTGTTTAACCATATCTCGTTTGATTATCTGGATCCTGCTTTCCGCGCTTTTGTTATTTCTCTTTGATCTACCAAAGTTCCTACTCTGAGATTATCAACACTTTGCTTGGCGACTGCAATGGATGAAGAAATATCCGCTCTTACCTCTCGTGGTACTTGGGAACTAGTAACTGCACTACTGTCTGTTGTTAGGTGTTTACTCTGAATTATAGAGTTGACAGTACTATTAATGGATACAAAGCTCGTCTTGTAGCCAATGAATTTACACAAACTTATGGTGTTACATTCTCTCCCGTCTGAATTCTATTAGAGTTTTGTTCTCCTTGGTTGTTAATCAATCTTGGCCAATGTTTCAGCTAGATGTGAAAAATGCATTCCTTTATGGTGATTTGCACAAGACCATTTTTATAGAGCAACCTCCAAGATATATTACTAGGGGGAGAATGCTTCTATGGTTTGCAAACTTAAAAAGGCTATTTATGATGTTAAACAAAGCCCCAGAGTTAAGTTTGATAAATTCAGTAATATAATCAAAGTTGTTGGCTTCAGGCAGTGTAAATCTGATCATTTTTTGTACTTATCGTTTATGTTGATGACATCCTAATATCTGGCAGTGATATACGTGGGATTAACGAAACTAAGAAATATTTGCATCAACACTTTGTTACTAAGGATATGGGGCGTCATAAGTATTTTGTTGGGAATTAAAATTACGGTAAGGAGTTTCATTATGCCAACGGAAATATAATACAGATTTACTCAAAGAAATTGGATTGCTTGGAACAAAACCGGTTGATACTCCTATCGATATCAAACCAAGTGTTTGGGATGATATTAGGAAACTCTTTAAGGATAAGGAAAAATATAGACGACTTGTTGGGAAAATCATTTACTTAACAACGAAACCTGTCATTTCCTATGTAGCACGGACACCCCTCCCAAAAAATTTTTGGGTGTGTCGGACACGGACACGACACGCAAATACGTGTGTCGGACACGGCAAAAACCGTGTCGTTGACTTTTTCCAAGTTTGACCAGCCAGACACGGCTAGGACACGGACAAGACACGTTTTCGGACACGTTTGGACATAATTGTAACAAAATTAAAAATTTCGAGAGTAAAAATGAAAAATAATAAAATTATGAGGACTACTTATTAAAATCACAAAAAAACCCTAAATTACTCTTCCCACGCCCCCGATTGCTTTTCTATTTTCTCCATCGCGACAACTTCTTCGCCGCGTCGCCTGTTGCTGCTCGAAGAAAGTCCGCCACAGCTCCACTGCTCGCAGAACCCAGCAGCAGTTCGTAGCTGCTCGCAGAAGCCCGCGGCCAGCATCGCCTCTCTGCTCAAGCCAGCGTCGCCTCTCTGCTCAAGCTAGCGTCGCCGCCGCTGCTTGCAAAAGCCAGGCGTCCGCGTCGCGTCGTCGCCTGCTCAACAGCAGCCCTCACAGAAGCCAGCAGCAGCCCGGCGCTGCTCACCGTCTCCCGCCGCTGCTCGCAACAGCTCTCCCGTCGCTGCCCTCTTTCTGCCCAGTGCCCTCTTCTGGTAAAGTGGTAAGTTTAGGTTTTTGTTTTTTCTTTTGAGTTCACAAATTTGTTTTTGCTTTTGGTACGATTTCTGGTAAGTTTAACAATAGGCTCCCCAGTCCCCTGCTTTGCTTCTTATTTCTTAGTTCAGTTAGTTGTTATTTTCAGTTTACTTGCCATGGAAAGTTTTCAAAATGAGAGTGGCAGTGCACATGAGGATGTTGATGATTATTCTCCTTTGTGGAAATTTGTAACCAAGGTGGAAAAGGCAGTTGGAGGAGGAAATGTTACTTGGTCATGCAATATATGTAATAAAGTGTGCAAAGGATCATATTCAAGGGTGAAAGCACACCTGTTAAAACAAAAAGGTGCTGGAATTGCAGGTTGTACGGCTGTTACAATGGATCAAATGAAGCGTATGCAACAACTTATTGATGATGCAGAATTGAGAAAGAAGAATTCTAAACAAAAAGAAGTTCCGCTGCCTTCGTCATCTACATCATCAAATATGGCTTCAAAATCCTCATTTTGTACTAGTGGTATTTTGCAAAATGATGATCCAACAAAGAAGAGGAAAGGACCACTTGGCCCGCTTGAAAAATCTTTTAACTTGAATGCCAGAGATGAGCTCCACTCTGAAATTGCAAGGTTGTTTTACACTGGGGGATTATCTTTCAATATTGCTAGGAATCCTCATTATGTTCGTGCTTTCAGTTTGGCTACTCAACGAACAATTCCAGGTTATCTTCCACCTGGATACAATTTATTGAGAACTTCACTTCTTCAAAAAGAAAAAGCTCATATTGGAAAGCTTTTAGAGCCAACAAAAGCTGCTTGGAAACAAAAGGGAGTTAGTATTTGTAGTGATGGGTGGTCGGATGTGCAAAGAAGACCGCTAATTAATATCATGGCTGTCTGCGAAAGTGGTCCTATGTTTTTGAAGGCGATAAATTGTGAAGGTGAGTACAAGGATAAAGCTTTCATCTCTAAGTTGCTCATTAATACCATAAATGAAGTGGGACATCAGAATGTTGTCCAAGTGGTCACCGATAATGCTCCTGTTTGCAAAGCTGCTGGGCTACTCGTTGAGGCAAAGTACCCACACATATTTTGGACTCCTTGCGTTGTGCACACATTGAATCTTGCTTTGAAGAATATTTGTGCACCGACTGACTCTCTACAAAACAAAGAAGCCTTTGATGAATGCAAGTGGATAGCAGAAGTAGCAAATGATGCTTCAATGATCAAGAATTTTATCATGAATCACAATATGAGATTATCCATGTTCAACGATAACTCAAACTTGAAGATGCTATCACTTGCGGATACTCGATTTGCTTCTACGATCATTATGCTTAAAAGGTTCAGACAAATCAAGAAATGTCTTGAAAACATGGTGATTAGTGAAAGATGGGATTTGTACAAGGAGGATGATGTAGTGAAGGCCAAAGTAGTGAAGTACAAGATATTGGATGATCAATTTTGGGAACAAATTGATTATATACTTGCTTTCACAAGTCCAATTTATGAGATGCTAAGGAAAGCAAACACTGATCAGCCTTGTCTTCATTTAGTTTATGAGTGGTGGGATGAAATGATAGAAAAAATGAGAGTTGCTATCTCAAAGGGGCCTCATAGTGGAGATTCAAAGTTTTATGATGTTGTTCATAATATTCTAGTGGAGCGATGGAATAAAAGCAATACACCTCTTCATTGTTTGGCGCATTCTTTGAATCCAAGGTAAATCTCTAAAAAATTTTAACTTTCTAAGTTTTAGCAAATTAGAAATATTAGTTTATGAATGATGTTAAACTATCAATCTTTTTATGTAGGTATTATAGCCATGAGTGGCTCCAAGAATCTCCTAATCGTCTTCCTCCTCATAGGGACATCGAAGTTTCAAGGGAAAGGAAAAAGTGCATTGAAAGATACTACTCCAATTCATCCGAACGAAGAAGTGTTAATGAGGAGTTTGCCTCTTTTTCAGCTGCCATTGATGATTTTTCTGATAATGATTCAATGCGTGATCGAGGTTTGATGTCTCCAACTAAGTGGTGGGTTATCCATGGTGCTTCTACACCAACTCTTCAAAGTTTAGCTTTAAAGCTACTTGGGCACCCATCTTCTTCTTCTTGTTGTGAGAGAAATTGGAGCACCTACAATTTCATACACTCATTGAAGAGGAACAAGATAACACCACAAAGAGCGGAACATTTGGTATATGTTCACTATAACCTTCGTCTTTTATCTAGGAGGAGTCCACATTATAATGAAGGAGAAAGTAAGATGTGGGATGTTGGAGCAGATGGGTTTGATTCCATGGACATGGAGGGTGCTGCTATCCTTGAAATTGCCAATTTGTCTCTTGATGAACCTGAATTGGAGTCGGTCTTATTTACTGACGAAGGCGGTGTTGGCGATGAGACCGATATGGATGTTTGATTTTTTTTACAGTTTTACTTGTTTATTTAAGATGTATTTGGTGTGTTGCATTTTGTTATGTTTACTTTTTGTTTGTAATGGATATTATGGTTGATCTAATATGAACATGGTTTTCTATTATAGGATTTTTAATTTTTAATACGATATATATATATATATATAATATTTTTTATTTTTTAATAATCGCCGTCTCCTAGCCGTATCGTGTCCTATATTTTTAAAATTTTTCGTATCCCCGTATCCGTGTCGTATCCAATACGATACCCGTATCCGTATCCGTGCAACACTGGTCATTTCCTTTGCAGTGGGAATGGTTAGTCATTGTATGGAAAAGCCTAAGTAAGTTCACTAAGATGCTGCAATCAGGATTCTTAAGTACATCAAGTAATGAAAGGGCAGTCATTTAAGAGAAATGGACACCTAAAGATCGAAACCTATTCAGATGTCGACTATGCTGGATTAAAGATCGACAGACGTCCACTTCTGGATATTGCACTTATGTAGGGGAAAATCTAGTAACATGGCGAAGTAAGAAACAAACTATTATTACTAGGTCAACTGCCGAACCTGCTCCCATTGTAACTGAGATGTTATGGCTAAAGAATTTGCTTGAAGAATTAGGATTCACCTACAATGAACCACTACCTATGTACCGTGATAATCAAGCGGTTATTCACATTGCAAGTAACCAGAGAACTAAACATAACGAGGTTGACTGTTATTTTATTCGCAAGTGTGTAATGAGCTAAAAAATTGCTACTCCATTCACATCGTCATCCAACCAAGTTGCTGACGTCTTCACTAAAGCATTAGGAGAAAAATGATTCTCCGAACTTTGTAACAAGCTCGATATGATTAACATATATGCTCCAGCTTGAGGGGGGGAGTGTTGAATACGGTAGCTTAATTATTGGGATTGTAATTGATTAGCTTGATTGTAATTGATTGTAATTAGCAATTGATAGCATAATTAAAGGGAGTCTTATATATATAAATACGAGTGTATTTGATAAAAAAGAAAATTGAGATATATTTTTTTTCTCTTCTAAAATAGGGTATGAGGATAATCAAGTGTTACAGTTGATATTTATCAGTCATGACTGATGCTGTAGCTTTTTTTAGAAAAACGTTATCCAACATGATTAAAGTGGAAACTAGATGCAAATGACTCCATAAGAAGCTTAATGCAAGTGCGCAGCAAGGAAGTAGGTGCATGCATACATTAATGAAGAAATTTCAGGTTTGGTTACCAAGCTGGGATTAGGCAACTACACTTTTCATGTTTGTATATATCCGATTTGCCTCCACAGGCGTAGCTGAGATGGTAAGTGGATGGCAGATTTGCCCAATGAACGAAGGGTCGAATCCCGGAGTTGGCGGGGCGTAAATCCCTGCACCCTCACACAACTCACCTTCCCATCTATCTTCTTACCTCTCAGCCACCGTGATTTACCTCCCTCATGATGGTCCTGAGGCGGGTTGAACGGGATGCTAGGGGCGAGCTTTGCCCAATTGTATAGATCCAATTTAAAGCGAAAAATTTTATAGTGAAATTCTCTATGAAGTGCTTTCATCTAGTTTAGAATGACAGAGGGAATAGATTGATTCAATGGCAGACTAATGGAGGACATACTTCTTAGCTTGTGCAGCTTCAGATAAATCAAAGAACTCCATAGCTACTCGACCTTCAATAGAGCTGAGAGTGAATCCTGCAATCAACAATAACAAATATTACAATGTAAACCTCAGCAATCGCCAATCAAAATGTTAACAGTATTGTAAGTGACATAATTGCTTGGGTCAAACAAGACTAAAGAAAGCAACGGAAGAAGAAGAAAAACTGTTCTCTCTAGTAATCAAGAATAGTTGGAGGTTCAGCTCAATGACTCAGTCATTCATCACATCACTTGAGAAGAGAGATGTTAGCAAATCTGCAATGATAGTGATTCACATTTCTACCGGTAACAAAGAATAAATAGATACCAAAAAAACTTATATTTTACTATATATATACATAATGAGAATTTTTACACTGCGGACCCGTGTGCATGCCAGACTCGGGGCACCCCGAGTGCATTTGGGGTGCACTGAGTGCATGATTTGCATGCACTCGAGGTGCCCCGAGTCGGGGGTACGCACAGGTTCGTAGAAGAAGGTCCGCAACATATCAAGATTTTATACATAATATATTTGCGAAACTATTGGTGTATGTTCACTGAGGGATGAATAGAAGGTGAAGGATCAAAGATGGGAAGAAAGCTTGCTTTCCATTGTTTAATTGCAAAATAAATGAGAGGAGAGGAGCGGAGAGGAGGGATGAACAGGAGGAAAGTTCCTATTGGTCATTTTGCCCAAATTCAGATAGAGACTGAGAAAGACCATGTTGAGTGGGTCAGCACAAGCCCACATTTGAGATCAAAATATGACACTTGGAAGGAAAAAAATAAGTTTGCCTATCCATCTTCACATCCCTTCTCTCCCTCACCCCCTTCCTCCTAGTGAACACGGCAGCAGATTTGAGAATCCAATTTTCCTAAATGCAGTTATGAAATTACTAAATTAGATATGAGAACTAATTCCTAAACAGACAAAGCAGACTTATGGTTACATGGAAATGCTTCATTTTCTTTAGTACTTAATACAAGCTAATGAAAAAAACTGAAGAACAATATATTCACCTGTGCCATTGGGATAACATCGAACACATCTAGTTTGATATTTCAATGATGATTCCCGTCGTTGTTCTGGTTGGGACATATTGCGCAAATCATAGACATTCACATGCCTTCCAGCAGTAGCAACTACTAAACGGTAACCAACGAGAGAGAGAGAATACACTCGCTCTGGTTGCACATATGTTCCAATAAGTGCACGATCTGAGCTGTTAGCACCTCTGGGATCCCAGCATTTCAATGTCTTGTCCCAACTTCCAGTAATAACTTGGCCTAAAAAGATTCAAATGAATTTAAGTTCAAAAATAAACTTAAGCGCATCTGCTCATAGAGATTTAGATAACATTCTTTTATAGAAAATCATAAAAATATCTTCCATAACGAGCCTCAGTGCACAACTAAGATCCTGCAATAAGACTTGTGAAAGTAACAAAAAAAAATGGACATAGGAAAACACACAAAATGAAACATAAATATTCTATGCATTCTTTCAGTCTTCCAGGATCAAGTAGAAGAAAAAGATTATTACTAGGCTATTAGCAACTTTGAATAAAAAAAGGTACCTGCAGCATAAGAGTATTCCACACATCGAACAGGAGCATCATGATGTCCCAAAATATCCTCCTTGCCAGAACCAAAGACATGCCTGAAATAATGAAATTCAGAAAGAATAGTTAACTCAGGCAGTTCATCTCTGTATTATTGCTGGCGAGATAGCTAAACTATGTTCACTGTCTAATTGATTAGGCACTCAGATAGTTATAGAAGTATAAAAGTATAGATTGCTCTGTCAGACAAGAAACAAAGAACTGAAATCTTGGACAGTTCTGTGGTGTACTCAGATGATCACTTCAGCTTCAAAAGAACTAGACTAAACCAGGAGAGGCTTCTCAACTGCCATCTGAACTTGCCACTCTTTTGCAACCAACCGTTTTTCTAATGCTATATGACCACATGCTTGTATCATTCTTTAGACTTCAATCAACCAGTATTATCATATTTTCATTTGCAAGGAAAAAAAACCCAGGTTTTGCAAGACCTAACACTTCAACACTTAAAAAAAAAAACCCTGATTTGCAACGAATTTTAGCGACGAAATTAATTCATCGCAAAGCAACAACAAATATAGCGACGAAAAACACTTTCATCACAAAACAGCAACAAAATTAACAACAAAACAATTTTCGTCGCAAAAATAGCGACCAAACTATTTGTCGCTAAATTCGACACTAATTTGCGATGAAAATTAAATTTGTAGCAAATTATAATAGATTCGTTTAGAAACTTTCCGATGAATTGTATATTCGTAGCTAAATTTGCGACGAAGATATGTTTCGTCGCTAAATTTGTGACGAATTTACAATTCGTCGCTTAATTTGTGACGAATTTACAATTCATCGCTAAATTTAGATTAAATTGCAGAATGATCGGGTATTAGATTAGTGTGAATGCAGATTTTGTCGCTGAATTAGCGACGAATCAGGATTTATCGCAAATTCAACGACGAATCCATGCATTCGTCACTGATTCAGAGATGAATACACTGTTCGTGGCTGATTCAGTGACAAATACTGGATTCGTCATTTAGGGATCTTTAATCCCTCATGACCTAATTTCGCTATCTCTTCCGCATGCACACATGAGCCGATCTCCTCCTGTTTTCTCCAACACAAAGCATGCCGATCTCCTCAAGTAAGCTCCAATTCTTTCCCTTTTTCTTTTCCCCTCCCCTCCTCTGCACGGCGCTCGCAGCTGGGTGCGACTGAGCGCGGCTGGGCGCTACTGCGGCCGGCCTCGCGTCCGCTGTCAGCCTCGCGTCAACTGCCGGCCTCGCAACCGCGGCCGGTTAAGACAGTCAAGGTAGAAAAATGCATAAATGAGATTATTAACAAGTTGAACAAGACCAAGGTTGAGAGGTCTTTTTTGGATATCCTTTTAGCCTTCATTCAAGAAGTATCTTAAACTAAAATCTTCATGTTCCAAATTTGGATATCCTTTTAGCACCATTTATGTACTATGCTACATTAGATTCTTCAAATATTTTTTATTTGATGTGCAGTTGTCTTTTTTGTATTTTAATTTGATTTTGTTTTGATCTATTTGGTTTAACTTAGTTTTTTTTTCCCTTCTTATGCACAATTACCCTTTATTATAGTCTGGACTATGGAGATGGTTATATTGTAATTGTGATTACATTTGTTTGTTATTTGAAATGAAATTTGGTTTGATATGTCTGACTTTGTCTTCCTTCTTTTGAAGTCTCTGTAACTGGCCTTGTTTATTCTGACAGGTTAAGACAGTCAAGGTAGAAAAACGCATAAATGAGGTTGTTAACAGGTTGAACAAGACCAAGGCTGAGAGGAAACCAGACTTGAAAGGTATAAATTTGCAGTTGAAATTGTTGGGTAAATATGAAAGCAATAGACATTATATTGATTAATATGATCTAATTATAAGTTGAGAGACTTTAGCTTTATATTGCAAGCATGACAGAGGTTGCACTTTGCAAAACATTGTTATTTGAATTGGCTCTTTTCCACACTGTCATTGTATTTCATTTGAAGGGCACAGTAGAAGAGAATCACTTGTAACTAGCTTTTATATTTATTTCCAGTACATATATTGGTATTTTGTTTGAGCGAGACAATTAACTTTCTTTGTTTGAAGCTGATAGAAGCTATCAATGTGGCAGACCAGCTAAGGGATAAAATGAGTTGTTTTTCATGTTTAATGAATAAGAACATTTGGATGACATCTTAGAAAATTGTTAATTGGGGACAATAGGCAGCTCTATCAAGTACAGCTAGGTTTCTTCTATATTCTTGAGGTTCAATTTGTGTTATGAATTATCTTATTCTGCCATGAGTGACTAAAGAATGTTTCAGTTTTTATTCTGCCATGCAGTCCCCCCCCCCCCCCCCCAAACCAGATTGGAACATTACTTGTATTTTGAGAAATCTATTTTCCTCAGCGCCTCGATTTCATGGCCTTGCAGAAGAAGAGGGAAGAATTGCCGAAGCTTGAAAAGGAAAAACAAGCAGAGGTAAGGAGCTACAAGAGTCTGATGGTCTCTGAGAAGATGACATTCAACAAGAAGATTGCATCTGCTAATAAATCCCTGCAAGAACTTGAAAATGACTTCATGTGAGCGTTGAGAGAAAACTGTTGGTTGATAGAAATTTGAAGCTTTCAAAGATCTGCTAGATCACTCTGGAGATGAATTTTGTGATGTTATGGGATCTTATGTTACATTGTCTAGTTTGATTGGAACAATGTTGGATGGTATGTGATGATTAGATTTTGTTTTGGAATTTTGATGTGTACGATGTATCATATTATGTATTGGATCTTTGGTGCCATGTATGATTTGTCATTTGTTATATGTATGGGATGTTTGATTTTGTTATGTGAGATCTTTGTTGTTGATTGTATCCGATTTACAGGTTTAGGTTTATATGTATGAATGATAGCACAGATTTGTAGATATGTATTGTTGGAAAAATTTGGATTTTGCGACAACAAAATTTGTTGCAAAAGCTACTAACTATTTGTCACTAAATTTGTCGTTGTTTCGTCGCTGATCAGCGATGAATATTTTCGTCGCTGATCAGCGACGAATATTTTGCAACAAAAGTTTTTTCTTCGCTAATTTCATCATAAATTCGTCGCAAATCATGTTTTTTTTAGTGCAATAACTCTCATCGCAAACCTACCTAGCTGTTACACTCTATTCTTGTCACTGGTCTCCGATTCCTTCAAATAAAAGCAGTGCAAAACACAACTGAGGCAGAGGGTGTCAGCTATTGAAATGTGAAGCAACGAGAGAAGGGAGAAGGTTAACATAAATTTTCTTCATCACAAGTGACACTTGATGGAAACTGTGGTATGTCATGGTAAGATGTCACACTCGGTTGTAGAACAGATTTATGAAGCATTGCATAACAGTGAAGAAATAGCAAAGAGAAAATAAGTACCAGAAGAAATGGTGGCAAAAGGCGATTCGCCCGCCCCAGCGCCTCCGTCAGCCTATCCCAGGTCAACACGAAAGAGATAAATCACAGGTGGTTACTAGGCTTGAACAATTAAATAGTGCATGGGGGAGGGGCAAGGACTTGGCTACTAGTCGAGATTTGACCCCCAGACCTTATGGTAGCAACACCACCATGCGTTAGCCAACTGTCCGTCCCGAGAGAACAAGTACCAGAAGAAATGGCAAAGACGGGAAGAGGAGAGAGGAAAGGGAAACTTACTTGGAAAAGGTAAATTTAACAAAAATTAAATATTTTTTCTCTTTTAAAACAAAAAAATAAAAATGGCTTTACAAGTAATACCACATAATCCTAGATACATCAATATGTTCCTCTTTCTTGCGCCCTTCAACAACCTATCATAGCAACATTTGGGCCTCACCTGCAACCCATTGCAAAATAGTGCCTGGTTGTTTTCCCTCCTCTTGCAAAGCATAAATAGTTATCGCCTACAACAGAGTGGAGTGGAGTCTCAATTCTGTAAGCTAGTCGCCATCCATTTTCTAACCTCATACAATTCCAATGACAAATTTACAAGTGGTTTACTACCACTTTCAACATTGTGACTGCAATACAACAATTACAACCACAATACAGTGAGTTGTAATCCATGAAGCATCACCTACTGGCTACTACTAATGTGTTTCATATTTTAATCATATTGCAAAACAATATCTGAAATAAACAATTAACATTTCCTTGAATATTAAATGTCAAGTTTATAACATAATATTGTAATAACTGCCTACTATTGTTAATGCCAAGTACAGCCAATAACGTCAAATTATTATAGATACTAAATAAATTAGACAATCCAAATATATTATTAATTAATTGTTTAATCTAATCAAACTTTATCTAATGCATAAGATAAAATAAACTTCCTAGAAATATATAAGAAAATAGTTTGCCGATCTCAATCCTATGCTTCCAAAAAAAAGGTTGAGAGTTGTGTTAGACAAAATAGTCAAGGCAAAAAATTGCCTAAACCTATGAACATGGACCCTGCTCCTACTTTGTCATGAGGGTACGTTGTCACCAATCCATGACACACAGAGCTTTTCACCACTAGGTATCTTAATCTACAAGTGTGAGCTAGAAGGCTGTATACAAACACTCATCTCATCAAAAGCAAAGATGATAAAAAATAACCAAGGGTTCTCACTGTCAAAATTCAAAGATTCTTGAGAAAGAATTATTGTACTAAAGTTGATGTTAGGAAATGAGATACTAAATATTTTATGTGGAGATTAAAATGGACATGCAGGGAGTCTCTAGAGAATACAAAGGTAAACACGGATATTTTGAATTTAGTCAACTAAACCAAGACGATAATACGATTTAGATTTTCTTTACTATATCTTATAAATTTATAATAGTTAATCCTCATTTTAAGAATAGAGATGAGCATATTATTTTTGTGAGTGGCAATAATTGGACTTAAATTTTTTCCTTAATAGGAAGGTAGATAAATTATGTACAAAAATTGTAATGTATATGTAGGGAATGGATTACTAAACAATACCAACTAGAGGTATTAGATATGGGTACTAGAAAATGTAAGTAGTAAAAAAAAACTGAATAACCAAAATCAAATTTTAAGGGAAAAAATAATAGTTTTTTTTTCAAAGATAGAATGATGGAAGAAGTTCAGAATGAAGGGATAGATAATATTAGCGGTATTTAGATTATGAAAAAAATGATTAACATTAGCTGAAAATAAAAAAGTTCTAGACAATAAGGTTCTTGATAAAGCATTATATTTAGGTAGGAAATTATAATTACAAAATATTGATTAAGCATACTACAAATAATTTGGTTTAGGAAAATGAAACAACAAAGTCTTTATTCCACCAAGTGAGGGCAGCTATATAGATCCTCCCAAGGTTTAAAATCTCCACTTGTGCTAAGGTTTCGGTCTTAGACTAGAACGATAAGGTTTTGATATCGTATCGTGTCGTGCCGATATAGTTTTAGTATTTTTTTTATTTATATATAGTAATTATGAGATAAATATGTTTATTATGTATAATTTAAAAATAATTTGTATATTGATTTTATATAAATTTTCAATTATTAGACGACTTAATATGATTAGAAAAAAATAATTAAATGTAGTTTTCTTTAAAGAAAATTAATATATCAATAACTTGAATTAAAATTGATACAATACCAAAATGAGTAGCTTACTAATACCAAAAGGAGTGGCGTGAATCAGATGGAATCATTGATTCTTGCAACATTCTGCTTAGGTCAATTCCATATGTCTCCAGCACCCAGATTAAATAATCATCCCAAGACATGCAATATTAATATTGATTTCTCCACGTCCATCAACGTGTCTCGATTCATCACTGAAGTTGGATTTGAACTAGCACCACTAAAATCAGAACGGATAGAGGTATAGGCAAAGGATACGGATAAGCATATGATGATGCATTAGAGTTATAATAAGAAGGTTACGAGTATGATGAATTTCAGCCAGAATCAATTTCCGCTAAACTCTCCCGCATATCTTGATAATTATAAGTTTTCTTTTGTTTGTCACCTTATATCGACGTTGATATTGAATACTGCTACTTCTAGCTCCATGATCATAATCTTGAGTTGTATGTGTGTAATCTATCTCACATATCCATGGTTTCGGTGCTAGAGTAGAGGAAACATAATTTTTACCACCAAATGCATCACCACTGTCATCACTTCCATAAGTACTTACACTGCTATCAACATCACTATCCTCATTTCGAACTTCTTGTTAAACTACAATGTCAGAAGGTGATGATGTTTCATCACTGTCATCATATTCTTGCTCATCAATTGTATCGAGTGGATTTTCTCTAATTCTCAATTGACCCCTTCCCGTAAAAGGAGTAAGTTTGTCTTTTTTTTTTCTTTTCAGTAAATATTGCAAGAGTTTTGCCTTTACTTTTACCTTTATCTATAGACTTTGATTGGGTTTGGAATTGGGATGTTTGAGAACGTCTAGACCGAGATCCGGAAAATCAAAATTCTCAATCAAAAGCTTCATCATCATCTTCTTCCTCACAAATTCACCTATAGCTTGTATTTTTTCAATCTATTAAGTAAGAAATTGAGATGGTGGGTCTCCTGCTTCATCAAGTCATGAATTCTCAGCCTCAATAGCGCTCCACCAATTTATCATTGGATCATTCTCAATTTGGACAAATCCAATATTAAATGAGTCTACATCACCAGACTCTTGTTCTTCATTCTTTTCTATTATTGCTCTTAGTTGAAAACGCATATTATAATGAACGTAGATCATCTTCTCCAAGCGATGATAAGAAAAACGATTTCATACTTTTGTATGAATGAGGGAGATAGTTGACCAATTTCATTCACAATCACTTGAAGATGTTGGGTGTGAGACAATTCGTACTCAATCTTTTTCCAATTTTGAGTTGATCCTCCATATTGTAACCACCACTTAGCTGTAAGATAAATAAGAACAAAATGTAAATAGTATTTATATTTGTTGACAATAATTAGTAATAATTTTTACTATATTTACCTGCATCCATTTTATATCTGTATAACACTGCAATAGAGTCGCTAAAAAATCATGTCTCTCAAAATAATCGACTTTCATTAATAGTCTCAGCAATTGATTCTCTATTTGTATGTAGTTTTGATATTACATGTCTGAAGGGCACTAATAAATCATCTTTTATGCCAAGTTTATAACAGTATTGATATGCCGAATTTAGATAATAACCTACAATAATTAAAACATATATAATTATTAATAACAATATTAAAAATTCTTAATCATTAAAAAATACATATGGGCCAAATGAATATATTTTCTCATTTGATCGTCTCATCTTGTAGTGATTATATTTATGTAATGTTGATATTTGGTTGGTGATTGCAGGCGTCTCTTAATTTCCTCTTTTACTTCATAAATTAGGCGATAAACGTTGTTCATTTGTGGCTTCTTGTCCATATCGACTTTACGTAGAACAACATACAATGATTCTACTACTATAAGAATATTTGCAATATAGTCCCAAATTCAAACAAATATAATAATTTTTTACACCTTACCTTCAATCGTGTTAGAATATTGAGAGGCTTCCCAATCCTCGAGAACATGACCTTTAATCTAACTTTTTTCTAATTCAACAATTTTAACAGGAGCGAGTGGCAAACCTAGTCGCTCCTGGTAGCATACTTTCTCCATCAATAAATTTTCTCATTAATCCATGAACTCAATGATGATTATAAAGAAATTTTGTTAAAGATTGACCTTTTTTCACTACCTTCTTCACTATATCGAGCTTATTGATATCTATCATCATCAAATTGATACAGTGTGTTGCGCATGGTATCCAAAATAATATTTGATACTTTTGCTCCAATAACTCTCTAACCCTCTTAAAGTTGGCACCATTATCTGTAATCACCTGCATTATATATTTTGCACCTATCTTTTGAACTACACTATCCACCAAACGATATATGTAAGGTGCATCATGATAATCTATAGTTGCATCAATAGATTTATAAAATATCACATTTCTATTACAGTATAGTAAAAACTTGATAATGTGCATCTGTGTAGGTCCTATCCAGCCATCACACATCAACGTAACCTCGTATAAGTTCCATTGCTTCTTGCATGATAGGATCAAAGTCTTGATCTCCTCCACTTGTTCATCTAAATATGGACCAACAAGATGTTTTAAGCGTGTGACCCCATCGCCGCGTCCAATCATATCACAATGCAAACATTGCCAATAGAATTGATTTTCTAATCAGCGTACGTGTTTCAGACTGGATCATGAGATTGTTGTTTTGGTGTCATTATCTATACATTATAAAAAATTAAGAATAATACATATTTTTAAGTAATGGTCATCATTTTATAACATCAAGAATATATTATAAAGAGCAATTTCCTGAAAACAATCTTTTATAACACAATTTTATAAAGTAAATTTGAAACAATCTCTTAAGAATATTAATTCAAATTTCTCAATTTAGAATGATCAGAAGTGCACAAGATTATAAGTGTTTTACTAGGAATCATAAACTTGACAGCATACCTTTATCAAAACTTCTAAAATAAAGGACAAGTAATATTTCCTAAACATATCTGGTAAAGACATTCTAAAATAAAAATATATGAAATATATATTTCATATGGTAAGAAAGTAAGAATCCTAAAAGTAAAAAAGCTAAATATGATAATATTAATTCTAAGATAAAAAAAATATTATCTATAATAAATATATAAATTAACACAAAGGTGTTACTTTATATATAATAATTATATAAATTATTTATTTATTTATTTATTTAAATAATATAAATTTTAAATAGTAAAAAAAATTTCAATTAAACAGAATATAAATTTAATTTAATATAATTTTTTAGAATATTAGAATATAAACCTGAATTATTAAAAAAAATTTAGACATTAAATGATATTTAAAATAATAAAAAATATATTAAAATATAGATCAAAATTATTATAATATTTTTAAAACTTTTAAATGAAATTTAAAAAAATAAAAAAAAAATTATAACATAAATCAGAATTATTATAATTTTAAAAAAATCAGAATATTATTTAATAAAATTTATTTTTAAAAAATAATTTTAAATATAGTTTTTAAATATTTTATTGGGATATTTTAATTTCGGTTTATAAAAATATATTTGAAATATCACACATACTTGGTAATTGTTTAATTAATTAAATCGACAATTTAATTTTCGATAAGGTGAAAAGTAATATCACCGCGAGGGGGGCGGCACCAAAAACATCGCTGGATGCTTCCGGAAGCATCCTGGGACACCTTCAACACCGAAGGAGGTCCGGCGGCGCCGGAATCATCGTTAGACATTTCCAGAGGCGTCCCACGACGCCTTCGGTGCCGAAGGAGGGGCGTCTAGCGACGTCAGAATCATTGTTGGACACTTCCGGAGGCGCCGAAGGTGTCCCACGATGCCTTCAGTGCCAAAGGAGGAGCATCCGGCGGCACTAGAATCGTTGGACGCTTTCGGAGGTGCCGGAAGCGTCGTTGGAGAAGCGTCCCACGACGCCTTTGACGCCGAAAGGGGAGCGTCCAATGGTGCCCGAAGCTCGTTGGACGCTTCCTGCGACACCAAAAGTGTTGCAAGATGCCTCCAGCGCCTGCGAAAGCATTCGATGGCGGACACTTCTGGAGCCATGCATCCTGCAACTCCTCCAGCGCCACCTGCGATGCATCTGAGACAAGGACGCCTCTGGGTCATTTGCGAATAGGAGAAAATCATAACTCAAGAGTGGTCGCCGGTATTACTGTCATCTCCCTACTCTTGTCATCTCACCACCTCTCCTCGTCGCCTCACCACTGATCTGTTGATCGCTGTGCCTCTTTATATAGGGTTTTTTTTTACCTTCTCATTCTACTAGATTAATCGATCGCGACAAAAGGAAAAGACCCGACCCCGAGCCGGGTCTGGGTCGGGTTGGTCTGGCCCAGACCCGGCCTAGACCCGTAGCCGGGTCAACGGGCCGGTTGTGGTTCCTTTGGTGAAAACCCGATGGACCGCCGGTTCAACAAATTTTTTTTTTTTACAATTTGAACCGTCGGTTAATCGCCGATTCCTAGCCGTTGGGGAGGATGGGGGATTTTTTTTTTTAGTACTTTTTTCAACGATTAGGATCATTTGACCTTTTTTGATCAATGGCTATGATTTAGTGTCCGTTACTATCCAAACTCTATAAATAGAGAGCACATTTCATCATTTTCACACACATCTTCTCTACTCTTAATCTCAATTTCGTATTCTTTATACGTTTTCGTTTCCAATTTTCAATTACAATGGAAGGAGGTCGTGGAGGAGCATCATCTCGAGCTCGGAAGGGAAAGGAAATAATGAATCCGCGAGAGGAGGACCCCAACATTCAATCCACCGATGATGAGATCGGGCACCTTCCAAATCCGACACCCGAAACACAAGGAAGTACCAATGTAATTACTTCTAAGATTCGAGAACTTCCTCTTCTAAAGTCTTCTATTGTTACTAAATATTTTGAGAAGGTCAATCTTCCGTCGAGAAAAATGCGTGCAAAATATAAGCACTGCAATGCTTCCTACAAATTCTAAGCCGACGGCGGCTATGGGTAGTTGAAACGACATGTACAAACGAAGCACCCGACAAAATATGAACTCGACCGTTCTCAAACACAATTATCAAGATTTTTTTCAACTAGCGATAGTACTGATTCCGATTTATTTTTATATTCGGATAATAAATTAAGAAAATTATTAACTAAATTTATTTCCGTAGAACATCTTTATTTTAGTTTTGGATCTAAATGCACATTTAAAGATTTTTATAAAAAAATCTCTTAATTCATGTGCTAAATGTGTTTCTAGGACTACACTTACTCGTATAATTAAAAAATTAGTAAAACAAGGAAAAAATTAATTGATGAATTTAGTAAATTAGATAATAAAGTTTCTTTATGTTTCGATATTTGGAGCGATCATTGGCAAACACATTCATATATGGGTGTGACTTGTCATTGGATCGATAATTCTTGGAACCTCCGAAAAAGATTGTTAGCTTATAGAGTTTTTGATGAATTAGATAATGTTTATAAAATCGCACAATTATTATGTTTAATTTTAGAAAAATATGGCTTAACGCATAAAATATTTTCAATATCATTAGATAATACTAGTCCCAATACCGCTGGTATAAATGATCTAAAATTTGTTTATCAACCTATTATTGGCGGTTTATTTTTTCATATTCGTTGTGTATGCCATGTTTTAAATTTATGTGTTCAAGATGAATTAAAAATTTTAGAAAATTATATTAAACCAATTAGAATTACAATTTCTTATTTATGGTCTCATCCATCTATAATGAAACAATGGGATAGGTTTTGTAAAACTAATGGAATAAGACCTAAAAAATTTCCACGTGATGTACCAACACGTTGGAATTCAACATACCAATTATTACAAGATTCATTTCAATATAAAGAATTATTATGTTCAGTTTTTGCATAAAATACTAATACTAATATATATTTATTTTCACAACAATGGAATATTTGTAGTAGTATTTGTAAAATTTTAAAAGTATTTAATGATGCAATTGAACAACTTTTCGGTGTTTATTATCTCACTGTTCAATTAGTTTTAGAAAATTTTTCTAATATAGTATTAGTTTTAAATGAACATATTAATAATGAATCTTTATCTCCTTGCATCTAAGTTATTAAAACTTTATGGGAAAAATATTTTTATTTTATTCTTGAAATTTATTTAATTACATTTGCTTTAGATCCTAGATTTAAATTAGAAGTTTTACAAGAAATGTTAAATTTATATTATGGCGCTTTAATTCCAATTAAAAATTCTTCTTCTCCTGATCCAGTTTATTATATATAATGTTAAAATTTATTTATATGATATTTATAATCAATATTATGTAAAATATAGAACACAAATTAATGTTTCTTAAATACAACAAACTAGTAGTAGTAATTTAAAACTTACAAAAGCACAACTTTTATTAAAAGAACGGACAAAACGTCCACGAGGATCCTCAAGTTCCATACAGGAACTTGAGAATTATTATACGACTTTTTTTTATTTTAATGAAGCAGATAGCGAAAATTTTGATATCTTAAAGTGGTAGTCATAGAAGGCTCAAAACTTTCCCGTCCTCTCCGTGATCACCAAAGAAATTTTAGCTTGTCCAATGTCAGACGTTCAGTGTCGGCGGTAACATATTAGATAAACAACGATCAACTTTGTCTCCCGACTCATTGGAAGCCCAAGCATTACGGGACGATTGGACTAGAGTAGAGAAAAGAATCCAAGGAATGTTTTTCAGATGATGAAGTTGAAGATTTTGATACTGAAGGAACGAATATGACAGGAACGAGAAATGAAAGTGAGTGACAATGTAAAAGATAAAAATGTAAAGAACTACGTGGCCTTTGACTCCCCTATACCCTAAGTAGGGGTGAGCAGTCAATCCGCCAAACCGACCAACCTGCTCATACCGACCCGAACCGAAAAATAAAAATCCGCCGGATATAGGGCCGAATGTAGGGTCCTGATATTGCATTATCCGATCTAGTAGGGTCGGATAATTTTTTATCCCAATAACCGAACCAACCCGATCCGCAATCACCCCTACTTGTAGCAACTACTGTCGATAAGTTTCTACACGTTGTAGTAGTTACTGTCAATAAGCTGCTACACGTTATAGTAGCTACTGGCAATTAGCTGCTACAACGTGTAATGAATAATGCCTATTATCATTTTAAAATATTTTATTTTTTTGTTGTTTTATATTTATATTTTATATTTCATTGGATATAGAGTCGGATATCCAAATAATTGACAACCCGTCGAATATCTGATACATAATAACCGTCGGATATAGGACCGGATGTAGCTCCTGATATTGTATTATCTGATCTAGTAGGGCCGGATAATTTTTTACCCTAATAACCGAACCAACTCGATCCGCGATCACCCCTAACCCTAAGGGGATGCATAGGCAACTTAAATAAGTGCAAGCCCTTTTTTACAATAATTTTAAATTTTAAATTTTAATTTTTTTAACATAATAATCTTGAATTGTGGTGAACCATGGCGAACCGTGAACAGAATCGTGAATCGGTGGTTCCGAACCGTGAACCATAACTGTCTTGGGCGGTTAAGATTAAGGGTCGACGTGCTTGAAACCGTCAAACCGACAGTTCCGAACCGGCGGTTCCGAACCGTCGAACCGACAGTTCCGAACCGTCGAACCGGCGGTTCCGAACCGTGGTCAGGTCTAAGAAGGAAACAATTTGTTATGTGATTAATCAATCACGACAAAAGGAATCGATTCGATTCCATTTGTCACGTGTGCTTTCGCTGATGTGCATGACGCACGCCGAAATCATCGCGCGCATGGTGCTTGTTTCACCTATGCGATGGAACAGTAAAAACCGTTCATACCACCCGGCACAGAACGACATTTCATTCCTTGGATCCTCCGGCTCAATCTCCTACTATATTATTTTCATTTAAATGAATTTTATCCTATTTTATCATTACTAACCAAGTTTTTTTTTTTGTCGCTGCCTTCTTCAATTAATGTGTATATCGGTCGTGATCACATCACCTAATTAGATCACTTATTAGTCGTCTAAGTACGTGTCTATGGAATTGTTAGTGACATTAGACAAACCGACTTTAGAGAAGTATTAATGCAAATGAAAGTAGGCAAAAGTGTAGATCAAATGATATTCCTATTAAAGTTTAAAAGATTTTAGGAGATTAAGGTATAATTTAGTTACTAAGTTATTCAATAAAATTTTAATCAAGAAGTTGATCAAAGAATGGAGGAAAGTTGTTCAACCATATTTATAACTAGGAGAATGAAGTTGATATACAATGCTGTGCTAATTATAGAGGTATCAAGTAGATGAATTGTCCTTTAAAATGTTGATAGAATTGCCAAAGAAGAATAAGAGATTAGACAATTATTTCAAGAAAAAAAATAGCTTCACGTTTGAAAGATGTACCATAGATGTTATTTAATGAATAAGGCAATGAAAAGAAAAATATAGAGAAATGAAGAAAGAATTTGCGTATGACTTCTATTGATTTTTAACTGGCAATTATTGTGATGGATTTTGTAGAAGAAAAAAACAAGTAATTATATTAATGTAAAAAGAATATGTTATAATTTTATTACGTTGTGTTAGAATGTGAAGGTAACAAAGGATTTTTCTTATAATTGACGGTCATTAGGTTTACATCAAAAATAGTTCTAAATCCTTATCTTTTGACATTAATACTAAATGGACTAACTAATTATGCTCACGATATTGTGTTAATTTACAAGTGTGTAATTAGATTAAATTTTAATATTAAATTATGGAGAAAACCTTTGAAGACTAAAAGCTTTAAGATAAGTAGAACAAAAATAAATATGAAATATAATTTCAATAATAAGAAAATTATTGACTAAATACTTAAGATGGATTGGCATGTAATCTTTAATTAATAATTTCTAAGTATTTTGAATCTATTGTCCAACAAGAAGGAGATATTAGTTAAAAAACAATTAATAGAATAAAGAATGTATGATCAAAATGGAGAGAACAAGAGTCTTGTGTGATCGTGGTATTCCATTAGGCTAAAAAGAAAATTTTATAAGATTGTGGTATGACTTGTGATATTTAATGTATTGGAGTATTCAGTTATTAAAAAACATCATATTGAAATAATAATAATAATGTAATAAAGATGAGAATATTAAGATGGATTACCAGTAAAAATAGTAAAAAAATAAATAAATAATCAGGTTAGCAATAAAATATGATAGAATGAAAGAAAATAAGTTGAAATCATATAAAAAAGTTCAAAGGCAAAGAATAGATTATCTCATTCAAAGAATTAAGCCTGAGCAGACCAAAGAAAATATTAGCTAATGTAATGAAAAATAATTTAATTGATTTGAATACTATTATTAATTTTCTATTATAGCTCAATAGAGTAATAAGATTTATGTAGCTGATCTCGAATAGATGGGGCAAACTTAGCTCAATGATGATGATCAACATCATGAATATTCTCTAATATCTTGCAAATGTCCCTTCATAAAGAATAAAGATTATTAAAATCCCTTCTCCACCCATGTCCACCCTATTGCCCATTCCAAATTTGCCAATCATGGTAGTATATGTTTCTCATTGCTTACATCCATTGCCGTCATCCATGTATTGTTTGGTACATTGAATCAAACTTTATGTAATACGTAATCTTAATCCATAAGCTCTTTATATGATCTTAATGCTATGAAAAAAAATCATAATCTATCATTCTCCAATACATAACTTATATTCATTAACAAACACTATCATTGCCACTTCTATTTTAAAAACACTCATCAAAAAGAATAATTAACATCAAGGATGTGTATCCTTGGGGAAGAAAAATATGCATGAGAAAATTAATTGAAATTTCAGAAATATCTTCAAAAAAATAAATACTGTGAAGTCCCAAAAGGAGTGTAAAAGACCTTTAAACATATAACCTTAAAGATAGGTGAAATTCAAATTTATTTTTATTTATATTATATACATATGAATTACATTTGTAATACATAAATGAACTTTACTTATGTATATGATATAGATTATTTAAAATATTTATATAATATATATTTTGTGTATGTTATGGGGATCATAGGTGGAATTATTAGGAAAAAAAATTTCTGACTATTTCGGCCAGTGAAGTTTTGGTGGATTTGAAGAGAATAAATTCCTATATAAAACTTCCCTTCTGTTTTTTTCCTGACAAAGAAACAATAGATATCTTTAATTTCACTCCTTTCCCAACCTACATTTTCCTTCATGTTTTCAATAGGCATATGAGCATGGAAATTTTCTAACTCAGATGAGTGATGAAGTTATTTTCCAACCATCTAAATAAAAATATCTCCAAAAAAGAGAAACTTTGGGGAAAATGTACATATTCATTGAATGAAGTGTAGAGAATTTGTTAGGACTGGAGAGGCGTGCCAATTAAAAAAACATGTCAAAGAAATATTCCTACAGATAGAGAGTGTTTCATCATAGAGGATCAAGATAAATATGAAATTTTGAAAGATGTAACTATGTGGGTTCAGCATCTGCTCCTACCATTCAGCACCTTCCAAAAAACAGTCTTTGTTAGCCCAATTAATTTTGAATAAATACATGGTGCTGAAGACAATCCGCCAAACGATGAAGCTTCCTTCAGAAAATTACAAATTCAACGATCCAAACGTTTTATTGCTAGTTCGCTAACCACAAAAACGATGGAACAATAAGCAAAGTCTATTGGTTTTATACTAAGCATTAGAACTGTTTAAAGCTAAATAATCAACGGAACCCCCTCCCTGCATACCTTCTCACTGAATGATCAGCACCGGCACTGAACCCAGATGAATCATCATGGAAGCAGCAATCAAGGACGGGACCCGCATGCACGAACTCCGCCTTGAGAGTGTTCTCACCGACGTCATAAAGACGAATAGTCTGAAAATAACATTAGATAAATCAATCGAGTCAATCGAAGATGGAGAAATAGTTCAAAGTAATTCGAGCCCTAGATGGGATTTAGGGTTTTTCATTTATGTTGGTCGGGAGGAGGGATGGCGGGATGGGGATCGCAGGTGAGTTTCAAATACTACTTACCCTGTCCCAGGAAGACACGAGGAGGAGGTCGCTGTGGCTGGAGAAGCGGAGGTTAGAGATTCCATCGGAGGGCGGCTGGGAGAGCTCGCGGCCGCCGCTCAGCATCGTGGCGGTGCTCATGTCGACCGGCGCCAAGCGAGAAGAGGCAGTTTGTGGATCTGGTGGAGGGACGGAGGAAAATCGAAAAGGGAGGGAGGGGGCGGGACAAACGAGCGGGATCGCTCGCCGGAGCGGCGACGAAAGCGAGTTGACAGGGCGGACGCGAGCGGGGTTTTCAAAACAGGCGATGACTTGAGGAGCGTCGAAAGGAAACGGTTATCAAAAGCCTTAATTACATCACCCACTATACTTTGTATTTTATTAACGGATGTATTTATTTTCTAAAATTATCAATTATTTAAATAAAAAATAATTATTTTTAATAAATATTTTTATTTAAAAGTTATTAACAACTTTAAAAATATTAATAAATTTATATCAAATTAACGATGACGCACTGCCTAATGTAATATCATAATACGATTCCTTTCGTCCCCTCGGGGCGGTGCGATGATTAAAATATAGGGTGTTGCCACATGAGGTCTTGGGGTCGAAACTCGACGTGACCGAGCATAACCTCCCCCATGTCTTGACCACTTGCACTAATGGCTAGTAGTCACCCGTGATTTACCTCCTCCGTGTTGTTGGTTGCTACTCGGAAAACCTATAGGTTCCACTGTACAAAAATTTTGTACAAAGGTCTGAACCTTTTCCTAGCTACCATGTGTTCTTTTAAATTAAATTTTGGATCGCCTGCAGAACTTAACACGTTTGATCCAAAACTTAATCTATTTGTTCTTTTAGGTTTTGACTTGGATCTCCTGCGGAACTTAACACGTTCGACCCAAGTCTCCTTAAGTTATTAATTCCATTAAATATTAATTTCCATAAAAGGTTCCCAGTACTGACGTGGCGAGGCACATGGCCTTCTTGGATATGGGAGCAACCACCACCGACTAGACAAAACCTTTAATAGAAAGCTAATATTTAATTTCCTAAAATAACTTTAGGTTAACCAAAGAGAACAATCAAATCACAAGAAAAAGAAACAAAAGAACACAACTTGAAAAAACATATTCGAAATACTAGAGCGTAAGCCTCTTGTATTTGGTATTATTTCCATAAATAACTAGCATGATGCGGAAATAGAAATTACTAGTTATACCTTATAGAAAAATCTCTTGATCTTCTACCGTATTCCTCTTCTAACCTCGGACGTTGTGTGGGCAACGATCTTCCAAGATGAGAAACCACCAACCACCTTCTTCTCCTCCAAGGTTCGGCCACAAAAGAAAAGCTTTACCAAGGAGAAAACCAAAATACTAACCAAGCTCCAAGAGATGCTAGCTTTCTCTCTTCTTCTTCTTCTTCTCAGTAGTATCCGACCACCACAAGAACTCCAAGGGAGAGGAGAGGTTCAGCCACCACAAGAGGAAGAGAAGGAGATGATGGCCGGCCAAGGAAAAAAGAGGAGAGGAATAATAGATGTTGTCTTGTGAAGGCACCTCACCCTTCTTTTATATTCCTTGGCCTAGGTAAATTAGGAAATTTAATTACAATAAATTTTCCTTAATTTTCTTGACATGATTTAATTGAGAAAAATAAAATAATATTTCCCCAATTAAACAATGATGGTCGGCCAATCAATAGGAAGCAAATTGGACAAGTTTCAATCAACAATTAAAACTTTCCTTATTTGTTTCGGAAATTTTAAAAATAAAATTTCTCTTTAAAATCTCTTCATGGTTAATAAAAGGAAATATCTATAATTTTAATTTTATTAACATGTGAATAATTTTAAAGAGAAAATAAAACATCTCTCCAATCTACAAATAAGGAAAGAGATCTAATCTCTTTCTTTAATCTTTGTAAATCTTTACAAGAGAGATATTTTAATTTTAATTCTCTTTTAAATTAAATCTTCCACATAATAATAAACATTAAAATTAAATTTTCTTTTAATTAATTATGGCCGGCCCTACTAGCTTGGGTTCAGCTAGGGCCAACCAACCATGCTTAGGCCGGCCCTAGCTTGGTTCCCAAGCTAGCTTGGCCGGCCCCTTTAGGTGGGTATAGAAGGTGGGTATATGTGGGTATAGTACTCTATAAATAAGAGGCTACGATAGGGACCGAGAGGAGGAATTGGTTTTGGTCTCCGATAAAATTAAGCATCCCGTGCCTCGAACACACAACTTAATTTTATCAATGATAATTCATTCTACTAGAGAACTATCATTGAACTACCGCACCAATCCCAAATTACATTTTTGGGCTCCTTCTTATTATGAGTGTGTTAGTCTCCCTGTGTTTAAGATATCGAATGTCCACTAATTAAGTGAGTTACTGACAACTCATTTAATTAATTTCTTAGTCCAAGAGTAGTACCACTCAACCTTATTATCATGTCGGACTATGTCCACCTGCAGGGTTTAACATGACAATCCTTATGAGCTCCTCTTGAGGACATTATCAACCTAGTATCACTAGGACACAGTTTCCTTCTATAATCAACAACACACACTATAAGTGATATCATTTCCCAACTTATCGGGCTTATTGATTCATCGAACTAAATCTCACACATTGATAAATTAAAGAAATAAATATCAAATATATGTGCTTTATATTAGGATTAAGAGCACACACTTCCATAATAACTGAGGTCTTTGTTCCTTTATAAAGTCAGTATAAAAAGAACGACCTCAAATGGTCCTACTCAATACACTCTAAGTGTACTAGTGTAATTATATAGTTAAGATAAACTAACACCTAATTACACTACGACCTTCCAATGGTTTGTTCCTTTCCATCTTAGTCGTGAGCTACTGTTTATAATTTATAAGGAACCGATAACATGATCTTCTGTGTGTGACACCACACACCATGTTATCTACAATATAAATTAATTGAGCAACTACATTTATCATAAATGTAGACATTTGACCAATGTGATTCTTATTTCTAGATAAATGTTTATACCAAAAGCTAGGCTTTTAGTATACACTCTAACACGTGTTTGCCTAAGGACGGGTTGGCGGGGGCGAGCGAATCGCCTTTTGCCACATAATACGATTCCTTTCCTCCGCTCGGGGCGGTGCGATCATTAAAACATGAGGTGTTGTCACATGAGGTCTTGGGGTCGAAACTCGACATAACCGAGCATGACCTCCCTCCTGTCTTAGCCATTTGCACTAATGGCTAGTAGCCACCCGTGATTTACCTCCTCCGTGTTGGTCTAGGGACGGTTTGGCGGGGGGCTGGGGGCGAGCGAATCGCCTTTTGCCACATAATACGATTCCTTTCCTGTCTTGGCCATTTGCACTAATGGTTAGTAGTCATCCGTGATTTATCTTCTCCGTGTTGGCCTAGGGATGGGTTGGCGGGGGCGCTGGGGACGAGCGAATCGTCTTTCGCCACATAATACGATTCCTTTCACTAGTCATTATTTCAAAGGTTAATAGTCGTCCATGATTTATCTCCTTCGTGTTGGCCTTGGGACAAATTAGCAGGGACGTGCATATTCACCTTTTGCCACAATAATAAGATTCCTTTCTCCCTCCTCCGTATTGGCCCTGGGACGAATTGACGGGACGAGAGCGAGTGTATTCGCATTTTGCCACCATAATATGATTCCTTTTTCTCTCAACATGTTGTATAATCAACACAATATCTGTAATAATCCGTTAAGATTTTAGAACGGAATTTTCTATAAAGCGACGTTTGGTTGGGCATAATGTAATTAAGCTTATGTCTATAATGTAATATAATATAATTTTGATTACATTACTATGTTTGGTAATATAATGTATATAATCTTTGATTACAATGGTATTCTTTTGTTTTGTGTTCATTATTTTTTATAAAGAATATAATTCGTATTATTATAAAATGATAGAAATATCCTACGACTTCTGCCGGAGACGACTGTTGGTGGTGGTGTTGGTTGCTACTCGGAAAACCTATAGGTTCCACTGTACAAAAATTTTGTACAAAGGTCTGAACCTTTTCCTAGCTACCATGTGTTCTTTTAAATTAAATTTTGGATCGCCTGCAGAACTTAACACGTTTGATCCAAAACTTAATCTATTCGTTCTTTTAGGTTTTGACTTGGGTCTCCTGCGGAACTTAACACGTTCGACCCAAATCATCTTAAGTTATTAATTTCATTAAATATTAATTTCCATAATTGGTTCCCAGTACTGACGTGGCGAGGCACATGACCTTCTTGGATATAGGAGCAACCACCACCGACTAGACAAAACCTTTTATGGAAAGCTAATATTTAATTTCCTAAAATAACTTTAGGTTAATCGAAAAGAACAATCAAATCACAAGGAAAAAAAAACAAAATAACACAATATCGAAAAACATATTCGAAATACTAGAATCGCATGCCTCTTGTATTTGGTATTATTTTCAAAAATAACTAGTATGATGCGGAAAGAAAAATTACTAGTTATACCTTTTAGAAAGACCTCTTGATCTTCTACCGTATTCCTCTTCTAACCTCGGACGTTGTGTGGGCAACGATCTTCCGAGATGAGAACCACCAAGTATCTTCTTCTTCCTTGCAAGTTTCGGCCATCAAAACTTCTCCTAGGATGAAGAGGTTCGGCCACCACCACCATGCTCCAAGGTGATCCTGTCTGGAAGCTGAGAAAACGAACCTGCCGGTGTGACGTGTCTGGAAGGTTGACCGCATCCCCATAACCCGGCTGATGAGCTGTCCTCTACGTTGACCAGATCGTCAGAAGTCCTCCTCCGGTTAACTGTACCTGTATCCAGCGACCGGGTTCCCCCGGTCTCTGGTACCTCGGTGCTCGAGGCGAATCCCACAGACATATAAGTAACCAGATAATAACAGAATAGTAGTAAAATAAACAGATACCGAGTACGAGAACGTACCCTGTCCCAGGGGGGCGCCCTCGGATGGATGAGTGAGCTGGTCGTGTCGATAATCAAGTCGCAGCGGTCCGGAACAATACAGCGGCTCACAGGCCGGCACACGGCACGCAGGCCAGATAATACGAATGACTAACAAGCATAATAATGGTACGAACAGTGAAATACACCGGCACGATGGCCGGATCCACATCGGCGGGCTACCAAAGGCGGCAATGGCGGTGGTATTCGCCGTGATCGCCGGCACCCACCACGGGAAGTGCAGGCGGCAGTGGCGGAGGTGTCGGAGGTTTCTGGAGACGCCGGCGACGGCTGTGGCAGTCGCCGGAGGCGGCCGTGGCGGCTGGAGACGCCGACTGCTGCTGGAGGAGGCGATACCGGAGGAGAAGGTAGCGTTGGGCGCCATACCCGACGGCGGTGTTCGGTTTCTCCCTGGCAGCGGTAAAAACGCCCTCTCCTAGGCGGCGTTGATGGTGTGAGACCGGAGAGGAGGAGGTGGAGCAGCCTGTGGCTGGCGTCGGCGCCGGCGAGGAGCCCTATAAGAGGGTGACTCCATTTTTCCTGGCGGCGACCTCCTTTTCCTCTCACGAACAGAACCCCCAAAAACCCCCCTCCCTTTTTCCCTGGCGGCGGCAGCCCCTCCTCCGCGAGCCCCCCTGTGCTTGCCTTAATCCCCAAACAAAAAACCTAAACGTCCAAATACCAAAAAAGCCCTCCTCCTTCTCCTTAATTACTCCCCTGCCATTCCCTACATCCGGATCACAAGGGATGCTAGAAAAGAGGCTTCTTTTCTCTCCTTCTTCTCCTTCTTAGATCCGGCCACCAAAGCTATCTCCACCATGAGAAGGTTTCAGCCACACAAAGGAGAGGAGAAGAAAGAAAGGGCCGGCCACACCCAAGGAAGAAAAGAGGGAGAAAAATAATAGAGTCGTTCACCCATGAAGGCACCTCTACCCCCTCTTTTATAATCCTTGGTCTTGGCAAATAAGGAAATTTAAATAAAAAACTTCCTTAATTCTTTTGCCATGAAAAGGAAAATTTATTTAATTAAAAATAATTTTTCTCTTCTCAATTTACAATGGCCGGCCATTATACAAATCTCCAAGCAAATACAATTTTAAACACAAATTAAAACTTCCTTATTTGCTTCCGGAAATTTATAAAATTTTTCCAATAATTTTTATCCTTCATGATTGGTTTATAAAAAGGAAATTTAATAAATTAAAATCTTTCTTTTAAACATGTGGATAATAAGAAAGTTATCTCTATAAATTAAAATCTCTTTTAATCTACAAATAAGGAAAGATATCAAATCTTTTCTTAATCTTTTGTAGAAACTTATAAAAGAGAATATTTAATTTTAAACTCTCTTTTAAATCATGAACATGATTAAAAAGGAAAGTTTTCTTAAAATTTAAAATCCTCCTTTAATCAACAAATAAGGAAAGATTTCAAATTTTAAACTCTCTTTTAAACACGTAGATGATTTATAAATAAGGAAAGTTTTTACCAAAAATTAAAACCATCATTTTAAACTAAAAATAAGGAAAGAGATTAATCTCTTCTCTTAATCTTTTGTAGAAAACTATAAAAGGAAATTTTTAATTTTTAAACTCTCTTTTAAAATCATGATATCCACATAAGAAATAATTTTAATAAAAATCCTTTTTAATATTCTAGTGGCTGGCCACCTAAGCTTGGGACTCAAGCTTTGGCCGGCCACCTACATGGCTCATCCACTTGGTCTTGGCCGGCCCTAGCTTGGGTTCCAAGCTAGCTTGGCCGGCCCCATTGGATGGGTAAGAAGGTGAGTATGTGGTGGGTATAAATCTCTATATACTAGAGGCTACGATAGGGACCGAGAGGAGGAATTGATTTTGGTCTCCCGATGAAAGTAAGCATCCCGTGTTCGCCCCAAACACACAACTTAATTTCATTAATAATAATTCATTCCACTAAAGAACTATTATTGAACTACCGCACCAATCCCAAATTACATTTTGGGCTCCTTCTTATTATGAGTATGTCAGTCTCCCTGTGTTTAAGATAACAAATGTCCACTAATTAAGTAAGTTACTGACAATTCACTTAATTAATATCTAGCTCCAAGAGTAGTACCACTCAACCTTATCGTCATGTTGGACTAAGTCCACCTGCAGAGTTTAACATGACAATCCTTATGAGCTCCTCTTGGAGAGATTCTCAACCTAGATTACTAGGACACAGTTTCCTTCTATAATCAACAACACACACTATAAGTGATATCATTTCCCAACTTATCGGGCTTATTGATTTATCGAACTAAATATCACCCATTGATAAATTAAAGAAATAAATATCAAATATATGTGCTTGTTATTATATTAAGATTAAGAGCACACACTTCCATAATAACTGAGGTCTTTGTTTCTTTATAAAGTCAGTATAAAAGAAACGATCTCTAATGGTCCTACTCAATACACTCTTAGTGTACTAGTGTAATTATATAGTTAAGATAAACTAACATCTAATTACACTACGACCTTCCAATGGTTTGTTCCTTTCCATCATGGTCGTGAGTTACTGTTTATAATTTATAAGGTACTGATAACATGATCTTCTGTGTGTGACACCACACACCATGTTATCTACAATATAAATTAATTGAACAACTACATTTATCACAAATGTAGACATTTGACCAATGTGATTCTTATTTCTAGATAAATGTTTTATACCAAAAGCTAGGCTTTTAGTATACATCCTAACAGGTGGCCGTCATCGCACCTGTGCCGGAGGTAGTGGTGGCCGACAATACTGGCTAACGATGACCCAAGGTGGCAGTTGGCGGTGACGGTCGACGGCGGCTTTCAAAAGTGATGAAGCAACGACGTCAGTGATCGACAATGGTGGCCGGCGATAATGTTTGGAGGTGACTATAGTGCCCGGAGGTAGCTGCAGTGCCTGGAGTTGAGCTCAAATTCACAAGTTCGATCAAGTTCAAGCTAAACCTCTTTATTTCTTTATTTTTTGAGCTTGAGCTCGAGTTGAGATTAACTAAGCTCGGCCCAGCTCAATTACAATCCTAAGATAAACTCGAGTCAAGTCAAATGAAGCTCGAGCAAGATCTGAGAGAGCTCGGGTCAAGTCGGCCCTCCTATAAGACCTCAAGGCAAGTCCTTCCAAGTCACATCGGAGTTGGGCCCGTCCCAATTTGAAACATTGATTTGACACGATGATTATCGAAGTGTTGATCGTCAAGAGGTGTATCATCTTGGTTAAGAAAAAATAAATGTGTCCTTTGGGAATCAGGACTATTCTTTCCCTTTCTATTTAAAGATGATTCCGAGTTTAAGGTTTATGATTTAAATTATAACATCAAAGCAATCAAAATCTATATATCTCTCCGTTCATTTTCTTCATCTTTTCTCCAAAGTCCAACTTGAACGTCACGTCGGAAAAGCTTTGTCAAAGTTTGTCTTGGCTCCCCTTTTATTGTTTTCATTGAGACTTTACAAACCTCTATTCGAAGATTCCTTTGGTGCTCAAGTGACTTGACTGAAGGTCAATCTCCTAAAAAGTCATCCTAACAATAACCGACGCTGTTGAGAAGTCATTTTGACAAAGGCCAACCTCATTGAAGTCCAACCCAATGAGAGCCGACCTCCTAACTTACTGAGCAAAATAAACCACCCGCCTTGAAGAAATTCGATCTGATCAATTTCCAGCCGGCCAAAAATACTCTATCTCAATTATTTTATTGAGTCAACTCATTCCTTAATCTAGGAAAATCAATACCACATTGATTTAGACACAGAAGAGGTCTTGTCGAGATGATTCTATGGACATCGAATGCATTTTAATTAGAGAAAAAAAATGAAATCATTAGCTTAGCTATCTCTTGAGGACCGTCTCATACTCTCTACATACTCTCTAGAAAGGGAAAATCATAGGGACAGTACAACAATAACTCTTTGCATAAGAAACATTAGCCATCAAATTCAATATTTTACACGGTTAAAAATGGATTCTAAAATTTATTAAATAATTATCTATAAAAATACCAATTATGTCACTCTGTACGGTATATTAATAATTTATGTAAATAGAGTTATAAATAAATCAGACATTCATGAATAAATTTGGTATTTAGTTTGATAAGAGTTTGTTTATGTTCGTTCAATATACATAAGATTAATTAAACAAACAAGCTTGAGTAGCTCGTTAAGCTAAATAAATAAGCTTGAATACATATATGTTTAGCTCGTTAACGTTCGTGAACAACGTTTGTGAACAATATTCGTGAACGATGTTCATGAACAATATTCACGAACCATATTCATTAATAAAATTCTTTTCAATATATTAAATAAATAATAAAATAAAATAAATAAATAAATTTAAATTATCAAACTCAATAACTAATTAAACAACTAAAAATTTTAAACAATCAAACAAATTTGAATTGAGAGTTTGATAATATCTAAATGAATCAAGTTCAAATCAAGTTCAAGTCAAGTTTGAATTGAGAGTTTTATAATATCTAAACGAACCAAGCTCAAACTAAAAAAAAAAAAAATCAAACCAAGATTGAACACTTATTTTAAAAGTTTGGTTTATTTTAAATTCGACTCGACTCAACTCAACTTAATTATCTTATCAAATAAATTTGAACACCCTAAAACTCAACTCGACTTATTTACACCCATATATATATATATATATATATATATATATATAGAGAGAGAGAGAGAAATCTTCTCCTGCGGTGCATTTCTTGCGGTTTTGGTGCGGTTGCCTTCCTGATCGGTCTGGTGACCGATCAGGGGACCTCCTGATCGGTCTCTGAACCGATCAGGGAACCTCCGCTTCTCCCGGCGTTTGCTGGTGATCGGCGTTTGACGCTGGCGGAACACCCCTCGGCCGGATCACAATCGGATTTCGGCCGAATCGCGGCCGGATTCCGGCCAGATGGCTGCCGGCGCCCTAAAAAATAGTTTCCAGAATCGGCAGCGTTGCGTCTGCTAGCGTCGCAGCGCAGACGGCCTGATTCCGACAGCCATCTGGCCGGAATCCGGCCGCGATTCGGCCGGAATCCGGTTGTGATCCGGGCGAGGGGTGTTCCGCCAGCGTCAAACGCCGATCACCAGCAAACGCCGGGAGAAGCGGAGGTTCCCTGATCGGTCCAGAGACCGATCAGGAGGTCCCCTGATCGGTCACCGGACCGATCAGGAAGGCAACCGCACCAAAACCGTAAGAAATGCACCGCAGGAGAAGATTTATATATATATATATATATATATATATATATAAACCTCATCATTAATATATAAAAAAATTAAAGAAACCTAAGTTCGGTGACTATGTAAAATTCTAGAAAACTAAGTTCGGTAAAAAACCTTTCTATCTGTACTTAAAACAAAATCAAACGGAAAGCCTAAATCGATAATTTCCTTATTTGGCCTGTCACCGCTGCCACGCAGCGTAGCATACGACGTCACTCTGCCGCGCCATCCCATCGGTCCGTCCACATAATCCGTCGCGGCCCAGGCCGGCGCGGAGACAAGCGGCTCGCCCGCCGAGGCAAATATGCGCACGTACAGTTGGAGCCGCAGTTTCCTGTCTCGGGTTCTCCCAAAGCGAACCAAAGTCTAAAGCAGCGCGAGACCGAAAATGCTTAAAGCCGCAGCCGGCAGGGCTCCACTCCATTCCCATGTCTCCTCGCTATCCCTCAGCCGGCGCCATGACACGGGCAGCACCGCTAGTTCACCTGCACCCGCCGCCTCTCCTCCTCCCGTTCCTTCCGCCGCTGCTTCTGCTGCTGCTCCTCTTCCTTCTCTCCTCGCCCGCCGCGGCTGCAGGAGCCGAGGAGAACGCAGCCAAACTCAACCTGCAGGCTTCTTCCGCGCCAGCGCGCGGCGGCGCGGATGCTCCGGCGAAGGCCTGGCTTCAAGGCAGCGAGCGGAGAGTCCCCCACGCCTCCGATCCACTCCACAACCGCTGATGCTATATAGTTAATCAATTAGCTCCCTTCCCCTTCCTTGCAACGAAGCGTTTCTTCACTATATCAACTTTATCTCATTTTCATGCGAATCAACTGCATCTTCTTCGAGTTAACTCGTTGAATCAAAAATTTCCTTTCTTTTTCATGATTAAAGAGCATTAATATTAATTACTAGCGAACAGAGGTTTTGTTCCTCCTTTTGTCCGGGGGCTCTAAAGCGCCCCCCGGAAAGCAGGGGCACTGGCGGAGGCGTACAGACAAAAGAATCGATGGATGTGAGCTCAGAATCCGCCTCTTTTCTTTCTTTCTACGGTCCTTTCCCACCCTCAAATCCTTCCTTGTTCTTTCCTTCCTCTTGCAGCTCCGCTTTTGCCGATCGTACCAGCTCCGTCACTGAGCCGTGCATACAGCAGCGCTGTCAGCGTTCCGTATTTCTTTTCCCTGCATAGGGAGTCAAAAAGAAGGCGCAGGAGAAAGGTACAGGAACAGGTGGAGTGGCCAGGAACGGCGAGCTCTATCAGGTGGTGGTTTGTTAGAAAAAGGGTGCAGCGTAGCTGCTTTGCTTATATAAAGGTTGTTTCGAAGGAGCAGAGCTCTGCTGCAGCAGCGTGGTGCAGTGTCAGTTGCGGCAGTACATGTGGGAGGCGTCGCCTAGTCCATTAGTTATATGGGAATCGCTTTTAGATTAACTCGGCATCAGGCGTTACTAGGTTCCAAAGTGTTTGGCAGCTAAAGCATTTCTCTCGGCAGTTTAAGTGTTCAATAACCAAGTCCGTTAAAAAACAAATTGATTAATTAAATTTATATTAAAATTGATTAATATGATCAATTAATTAATCAGTTGATTGATGACAGCATCAATCAATTGATGCTATCATCAATTGAATCGAGTTGTATTGTTATTGTCCGATTCAAATATACAGTATTGATTGATGATTAATTTCGTCTAAAAGTTGAGAAGAGTAGATAGTTGGTGATGCAGTGATGGTAAAAATTAGGAAGAGAAGGTGAGCAATCCTCGTCGTCGGAAGAATCTGCAAATAGATCGGATTTGCCCATTCTTGCACTCCGACTCTTGAGGGTAGTCACAAAAAGTTGTAAGGAGTTAGCTAAATGGTAGAGAGATGAAATATGTAAAGAATAAGCATGGAAAACGTATCCTGACCTAGGGGTCGTCTTTTGGTAGATAGGTGAGTTGGTCGTAACACCGGTCGCTCAAATTAGTTTATGATGATATTCTATATGGAGAACATGAATAGTGCAAGAGAATAAATAACAAAATAAGTATATGCAGTAAGGAGTCTCTCCTTTTCCTCCTCCTCTCTCCCCTCCCTTTGGCCTGCGAGGATAAACTTTTTGTAGGAGAGTTATGTCAAGACAAAAGATGTCAAAGGCTCATGATACCCTTATTTAGGTGTGAAGGTCTTGTCTAGACAAAGAAATTAGAGGTCATATTACCCCTATTTATGTGTCAATAGATAAGACAAAAGGTTGATGGCCCCAACAGTCTAACAAACTTTTAATGGGTTGACTTAATCCTGCTCCATTCTACCAAGAAGACTGGCTAATCGAATACTCTGCTTAGCTAGGAAGACTGTATGTGAGACTATATCCCCTCAAGTATCAGGTTACTCTTGACCTGTTCAGGGTCTCCCCTCAAGCATCAAGTCACTGACTTACTCAAGGCTTTCCCTACTTCATTCAAGGTTTCACCCATATGGTTATGTTTTCAGTGTGGGACCATATTTGTAGTCTTACAACCTCAACAATCTCTCCCTCGAACAAAGGACCATAACGTTTTCCCTCAAGCATTGAGTTACTCTTGACCTGCTCAGGGCCTCCCCTACCTACTTCGTTCAAGGTTTCATCCACATGGTTCGATCTTGGATCATGACTCTGGCTCGTGCTTCTTCCAGCAGTTAGTCCAGTGAAAAACGATCCATACCAATTGTTAGGATTAAAAGAAATTTAGATGTTTCCATAATTGCATGATATTGTCCACTTTGAGTCTAAGTTCTCATGGTTTTATTTTTGGACTCTACCTAAAAGACCTTATACTAATGGGAATATATTTTTCTTATAAACTCATGATCTTTCCCATGTGTTTTCAATATGGGACTATGTTTACAATCTTGCAACCCCAATATAAGCCTCCTCTTCAAGTATAGTCGAAGAATGTGTGAATCTGATTGACTAGACTAAGCCTATCACCAGACTGAATCGCTCCTGAGTGAGAGGTTTAGGTAGGAAAATTTTTTCTTCGATTTGTAATTGATTAGGCCGATTAGAATTTCACTTGGAGAGTGTCGATCGGTTGGGAGTGCCTATCATCTAGGCTTTTGAAGATTTTTCAACATGAATTTGATTGGAAATTATCCTTCAAGTGTCGATTGTCGATTGTCTTTTGTCACTACTTGTAAATGTCTCCGGGTGAGGTCGTGCGATACCGATTGGTGTTTTGACTTTGAGAGTGATAGAGTGTTGCCAAAGTTGGGTGAACCCAATGAGATTTTTCCAATTGCACGTGGTTACACGTGATTAATTTGTAGGGAGTTGTAATTTTACAAGGAATCGGTCCCTGGGATGCCACTAGGTTGATTGCCTATCGATTAAATTGGAATTGTCATTTGGAATTTTCCAACCATGGACTTTGTTAAATGGACTTGGCCAGTTGAATGACCTTTGGAACTTGATTGATTTTTTAGGTTGACGGATAAAAAGAGATATATATATATTATTTAATTATAAAATTTAAGTTTCAAACGTATCTGTGAGATGACTTGAGTAGATAATCTCAAGCTGCTAAGCAAGATGGTTGAACTGCTTGGGATTGCTGGGTTGCCGGTTGGAGCTGTTGTTTGGATGTTGCTAATTAAATTTGGAGTTGCCAAGAAGCTTTTTGCCCAGTGGGGATTTGGAGGCACGGTATATGATCCGAATGTCTTGGAGATCAGAGGCACGGTGTATGGCCCAAATATCTTTTTGGAGGCACGATGTATGACCCGAATGTCTTAGAATTTGGAGGCACGGTGTAGAACACAAATACATTAGAGATTAGAGGCACGATGTAGGACCCAAATGTCTTAGATTTTAGAGGCATGGTGTAGGACCCAAATGCCTTGGAATTTAGAGGCATGGTGTAGGACCCAAATGTTGGTGCAGCGGAGGCCGACAAGAGGGGGGTGAATTGCCTGCAATCAAAATTATACCCTCCTCAAACTTTCAACTCAAATAAAACAATAGTTATAAAATTAAACAGAATTAAAAAGAATGAACAGAGAAAACCAGACTCAGTGTTTTTTACTTGGTTACAACCAAGATGGTTGTTAATCCAAGACAGTTTGAAAGCGCACTAGAAACGTCTCCTTCTCTGAAGGCGGGAAGCCTTTTACACTTTGAGAGCACAGAACTATTGCTTGGAAAATAAAACACAGAGGGTTGATTGCTTTTTTCGTTGTGCTTGAACAGCTATTCGAGACCCCTTTATATAGGGGTTCCAAGACTTATCAGATAACCTGATTTTTGGGATCAGGTTTTGACTCGAGAAGGATCGGTCGACCGATCCCCAGGTTCAGTCGACCAAACCTGTTGTACCTGTCCAGCCTTCCATCCAGGTGTAGTCTCTTTGGATCGAGCTTGGATTCGATCGACCGATCAGCCAACGATTTCTCTGAGCTGGCCCGATCAGTACGCTCGACTAAGTCTTCTGGTTTATCTCCGGTTCGGTCGACCGATCAGCCATTGGTTGCTGACGTGGCTGTTGATGTGTCTCCAACGGCCGGTTGTTGATGAAAGGGGGTTCGGTCGACCGATCAGAGAGTTCGGTTGACCGAACACTTATCAAGTCAACTTCCCGGTTGACTTGCTCTGGTTCAGCTTGCTCGGGTGATTTCGGCCATCCGGAATAAGGCTCATCCGAACCCAGTTCCTGTTGGTTGCTACTCGGAAAACCTAGAGGTTCCACTGTACAAAAATTTTGTACAAAGGTCTGAACATTTTCCTAGCTACCATGTGTTCTTTTAAATTAAATTTTGGATCGCCTGCAGAACTTAACACGTTTGATCCAAAACTTAATCTATTTGTTCTTTTAGGTTTTGACTTGGATCTCCTGCGGAACTTAACACGTTTGATCCAAATCACCTAAGTTATTAATTCCATTAAATATTAATTTCCAAAATTGGTTCCCAGTACTGACGTGGCGAGGCACATGGCCTTCTTGGATATGGGAGCAACCACCACCGACTAGACAAAACCTTTTAAGGAAAGCTAATATTTAATTTCCTAAAATAACTTTAGGTCAACCAAAAAGAACAATCAAATCACAAGGAAAAGAAAAACAAAATAACACTATATCGAAAACAAATTCGAAACACTAGAATCGTATGCCTCTTGTATTTAGTATTATTTCCAAAAATAACTAGTATGATGCGGAAAGAAAAATTACTAGTTATACCTTTTAGAAAGACCTCTTGATCTTCTACTGTATTCCTCTTCTAACCTCGGACGTTGTGTGGGCAACGATCTTTCGAGATGAGAACCACCTAGCACCTTCTTCTTCCCTTTTTGCCATCAAAACTTCTCCTAGGATGAAGAGGTTCGGCCACCACCACCATGCTCCAAGGGATGCTAGAAAAGAGGCTTCTTTTCTCTCCTTCTTCTCCTTCTTAGTTTCGGCCACCAAAGCTATCTCCACCATGAGAAGGTTTCGGCCACACAAAGGAGAGGAGAGGAAAGAAAGGGCTGGCCACACCCAAGGAAGAAAAGAGGGAGAAAAATAATAGAGTTGTTCATCTTGAAGCCTCCTCTACCCCCTCTTTTATAATCCTTGGTCTTGGCAAATAAGGAAAATTTAATAAAAACTTCCTTAATTCTTTTGCCATTGAAAAGGAAAATTTATTTAATTAAAAAACAATTTTTCTTTTCAATTTTGCAATGGCCGGCCACACCAAGAAAACTCCAAGCAAATAAAATTTTAAACACCAATTAAAACTTCCTTATTTGCTTCCGGAAATTTATAAAAATTTCTCAATAATTTAATCCCTTCATGATTGGTTTATTAAAAAGAAATTTAATAAATTAAAATCTTTCTTTTAAACATGTGGATAAAAAGAAAGTTATCTCTAAAAATTAAAATCTCTTTTAATCTACAAATAAGGAAAGATATCAAATCTTTTCTCAATCTTTTGTAGAAACTAATAAAAGAGAATTATTAATTTTTAAACTTTCTTTTAAATCATGAACATGGTTAAAAAGAAAAGTTTTCTTAAAATTTAAAATCCTTCTTTAATCAACAAATAAGGAAAGATTTCAAATTTTAAACTCTCTTTTAAACATGTAGATGATTTACAAATAAGGAAAGTTTTTATCAAAAATTAAAACCATCCTTTTAAACTACAAATAAGGAAAGAGATTAATCTCTTCTCTTAATCTTTTGTAGAAAACTATAAAAGGAAAATTTTAATTTTAAACTCTCTTTTAAAATCATGATATCCACATAAGAAATAATTTTAATAAAAATCCTTTTAATATTCTAGTGGTCGGCCACCCAAGCTTGGGACCCAAGCTTTGGCCGACCACCTACTTGGCTCATCCACTTGGTCTTGGCGGCCCTAGCTTGGGTTCCAAGCTATCTTTGCCGGCCCCATTGGATGGGTAAGAAGGTGGGTATCGGTGGGTATAAATCTCTATATACTAGAGGCTACGATAGGGACCGAGAGGAGGAATTGGTTTTGGTCTCCGATGAAATTAAGCATCCCGTGTTCGCCAGACACACAACTTAATTTCATCAATAATAATTCATTCCACTAAAGAACTATTATTGAACTACGCACCAATCCCAAATTACATTTTGGGCTCCTTCTTATTATGAGTGTGTTAGTCTCTCGTGTTTAAGATAACAAATGTCCACTAATTAAGTAAGTTCACGACACTCGCTTAATTAATATCTAGCTCCAAGAGTAGTACCACTCAACTTCATCGTCATGTCGGACTAAGTTCACCTGCAGGGTTTAACATGACAATCCTTATGAGCTCCTCTTGGGGACATTCTCAACCTATATCACTAGGACACAGTTTCCTTCTATAATCAACAACACACACTATAAGTGATATCATTTCCCAACTTATCGGGCTTATTGATTTATCGAACTAAATCTCACCCATTGATAAATTAAAGAAATAAATATCAAATATATGTATTTGTTATTATATTAGGATTAAGAGCACACACTTCCATAATAACTGAGGTCTTTGTTCCTTTATAAAGTCAGTATAAAAGGAACGACCTCAAATGGTCCTACTCAATACACTCTAAGTGTACTAGTGTAATTATATAGTTAAGATAAACTAATACTTAATTATACTACGACCTTCCAATGGTTTGTTCTTTTCCATCTTGGTCGTGAGCTACTGTTTATAATTTATAAGGAACCGATAACATGATCTTCTGTATGTGACACCACACACCATGTTATCTACAATATAAATTAATTGAGCAACTACATTTATCATAAATGTAGACATTTGACCAATGTGATTCTTATTTCTAGATAAATGTTTATACCAAAAGCTAGGCTTTTAGTATACACTCTAACAGTTCCCGGCCTTCTCCTCGAGCTGTCTTCCGTCCCGGCTTTACGTCCCTCAAATGACGCGCACGTTCTTCACGTCCACCGGTATACTCTTTCGTAGCTCTCTCGTCCTTCGGACGCACCGAGCCCGTCGTCTCCCTTCCCGTGCCATCCTTCTCGCTAGCTGCGTCTTCCGCTCGACTTCCTGTGCTCCTAAGTTCCTGCACACTTAGACACAGAGATCAGACAAACAGGACCTAACCTAAACTTGGTTGATCACATCAAAACAACCACAGGGTCCAACAATCTCCCCCTTTTTGATGTGCATCAACCCAAGTTTAAGTTAAGGTAAAAACAAACAAATAGTAACTTTAAGAAAATTACTAAACTAGCATTTTAAGCACAATAAAATTTACAACATAAGTTAGAAGGGAAAAAATATAAAAAATTTAATTTTTCCTAACTCCCCCTAAACTTGTTACTAAACTCTCCCCCTTTGATCACAGCAAAAACGGGGTAAAAATAATTTTCTAAGTCATTTTGAATAAAATGCTAAGTTCATTTTTAAAAGTAATTTCAAAACGTTTTCATGTGCAGTATTTAAAAAAATATTTAAGTAACCTTTTAAAGCATTGTTTTATTCTAATTTTAATGCTTTTACCATAAAGTTAGTTAAACATTTTATTTCAATATTTCGGATTTCCAGGTCGTGGCGAGGCACTAGGCCTTCTTGGTTATTGGAGCAACAACCACTTCCTTAGACAAAGCTTCATAAAGAAATTCATTGTTTAATTTACTTGTTGTTAAGCTCTAACTTATATAGTTCTAATTTAGTAAAGATTTTGGAATCCAGTATAGATTCCTTCCTACTGGTTTTGTCATTCAAAAATTTAGGGGGAACATAATTTCTGAGAATTTTCCTAAAATGTCCCTAATGTTTTCTAATATACTAGTTTAATTTTCTATAAATTCTTAATTTTGATTTTGGAAATTTATTTAAGCATGCATCATGATTCTTCAATTTCTCAATTTCAACTTTTAATTTTTCATTTTCTAATTTTAAATTATCATACATTTCTAGTGGGCATGCTTTTGCTAAGTTCAATTTCAATTCAGTATTTTCTTTTTCTAATTTAGCTAAGTCTTTAAAAAGAGCTATAATAATTTGAAATGACTGTTTAGGTTTTAGTGCACGTACCTCACTTACCTTACTTGGTGAGGCTCCCCCTTCATCGTAACTTTCCTCTTCTGATGATCCTCCCCCTTCATCTATGCTCATCTCTGAGTCCGAGTCATCTTCAAAGAGATGATTGGCCACCAGTGCTAGTCCCGAGAAAGCTTCGGCTTCTGACTCGGAGGATGAAGAATCGTCCCATGTAGCCTTCAGGCTCTTGTATGTAGAGGACGTAAATTTTTTAGGCTTCTCTTTGTTCTTTTACTTCAGTTTGGGGCAGTCATCCTTGATGTGCCCTTCCTCATTGCAATTATAGCATCGGACTGTCCTTCTATTGTATTGATGCTTCCTCGACTGCGATTTAAATTTATTAGTTTTAAGAAATTTACTGAAACGTCTTACCAATAGTGTCGCTTCAGTTTCGTCGATCGATGCTTCGGAGTTGAGATCGTCCTTTTTGGCTTGTAGGGCAATGTTCAGGTTCGACTTCTCTACTGGTTTCTCTGCAAGTCGAGACTCGTGAAGTTCGAAAGTAGAAAATAAGTTTTCTAAACTACTTACCTCAAAGTCCTTAGAGATGTAGTATACATTTACTAAGGACGGCCATTCAGGGGTTCTAGGGAAGGCGTTGAGCGCGTATTGGATGGAATCTTGGTTTGTTACCGATTCACCGAGATTCATCAGTTGCGACAAGTGCTATTTCATTGGATATCCCAAGGAAACTAAGGGATATTACTTCTACATTCCCAGTCAGCACAAGTTAGTTGTGGCAAAGATTGGGGTCTTTCTAGAAAGGGACTTTGTTTCTAGAAAGACTAGTGGGAGCGCATTCGATCTTGAAGAAGTTCAAGATGCGAACAATAGCATTGATGCCTCGATGGAAATTGAACTGGAACCACAAAGTGTTGTGGATGATGTTGTCCACAAGGAGTTGAGGACCAACAGCCAGTTCAAGTAGACATACCTCTTCGCAGGTCTGATAGGGTACGTCGTCAGCCTGAGAGATACTCATTTCTCTTGTCTGGCCATGATGACATTGTGCTCATAGAGGATGAGCCTACCACCTATAAGGAAGCTGTGATGAGGACCAACAGCCAGTTCAAGTAGACATACCTCTTCGCAGGTCTGATAGGGTACGTCGTCAGCCTGAGAGATACTCATTTCTCTTGTCTGACCATGATGACATTGTGCTCATAGAGGATGAGCCTACCACCTATCAGGAAGCTGTGATGAGACCAGATTCCGAGAAATGGCTAGAGGCCATAAGATCCGAGATGGAATCCATGTACACCAACCAAGTATGGACTTTGGTTGATCCACCTGAAGGGGTAAAACCCATTGGGTGTAAGTGGGTCTTTAAGAGAAAGACTGACATGGATGGACTTATCTATGAGGGTTTTGTAGATCCAGAGCATACTAGCAGAGTATGCAAGCTGCATAGGTCCATTTATGGACTAAAGCAAGCTTTCGGAGCTGGAATCTTCGATTCGATGATGCAATCAAACAGTTTGGTTTCATCAAGAACGAAGATGAGCCTTGTGTCTACAAGAAGATTGTAGGGGATATAGTTGTCTTCCTCATATTGTATGTGGATGACATACTACTCATTGGGAAGGACATCCCTATGCTTCAATCTGTCAAGACCTGGCTAGGGAGTTGCTTCTCAATGAAGGACTTAGGTGAGGCATCCCGCATTCTAGGGATACAGATCTATAGAGATAGATCTAAGAGATTGCTTGGCCTAAGTCAGAGTACATATATTGATAAGGTACTCCTACGGTTTGCCATGCAGAACTCCAAGAAGGGATTTCTGCCGATGTCACATGGCGTGAGTCTTTCGAAAACTCAAGGTCCCTCTTCTAGAGAGGAGAGAGACCGCATGGATCAGATCCCTTATGCCTCAGCCATAAGATCAATCATGTACGCCATGCTATGTACTCGACCTGATGTCTCGTATGCTTTGTGCATGACGAGCAGATACCAGTCAGATCCAGGTGAAAGTCACTGGATAGCGGTCAAGAATATTCTTAAGTAATTATGAATGACTAAAGAATATTTCTTGATATATGGAGGCAATAATGAGCTAACTGTAAAGGGTTACAATGATGCCAGCTTCCAGACCGATCAGGATGATTAAAGATCACAGTCGAGGTTCGTGTTTTGCTTGAATGGTAGTGCTATGAGCTGGCAGAGTTCACAGCAGTTCTACAATGTTTCCATCTCATTCGAGAGATTATCGATAGAGGAGATGTGGAGATTTGCAGAGTACCTACAGAGGCTAACATCGCAGATCCCTTGACCAAGGCTTTGGCACAGAGAAAGCATGATGGTCACACTAGGTCATTAGGCCTTAGAGCCTATACTGATTGGCACTAGTGCTAGTGGGAGATTGTTAGTTAGAGCCCTAGAGCCAATCATTTGATGATTGTATGGACTCATTGTATCATATTCTTGTATATTAATAAAGGCATTTGTTTGGTTATTATACTTATTTGTATTAGTGCCAAATAGACTAAGTATAATAGCGTCCTTGAGTAGAAGGTTCATACCTATATCAATCGATTAGTTGAATCGATAGTGAGATGATATAGGGAACACTACTCTAAATCATTCCTAGTCATGTATTAACATTCAGGGACAATGTTAATGCAATAAGACTAGCATGTAGGTCAGCTCGATGACTTGATCTCACAAGTCATGAATATAGAGATATCAAGCTGACACATGGGTATGCATTAGAGAATGTATACTGAATGACCCGCCATGAGAAAGTATCATGGATCGTTATATGAGTGTCATATACTTTCTCATGTGGCTATTAGTATGACTATTAGTCCTTTGACCTGAAGTCACCATGGATCCCTACATAAGGAGTTATGTACTTTGGTTTTGTTAAACGTCACCCGTAACAGGGTGGACTATAAAGGCGATTACTGGGTATGTAACAAATTATGCAGAGGGATGTGAGTGATGTAGATGAGATCTATCTCTCCCATATGACGGGAGCGACATCAATATTCTTGATAGAGTTAGACCACGAAGTGCATGGCCATGCCCAAGTGAGTCAACATGAGATGTTGAGCTCATTTGATTGAGTGAGTCTACTTGGAGTTCAAGATTTAGATTGATTAGAGGATGACACGGTCTATGTCTCACATTGATCAATCTAGATGTCTAGGATAGAAGGACAATGTCACATATTGTGAGGAGTCACAATTAGTAGTCACAAGGTGATGTTGGATCTCAACATTCTTGTAACTTGGGTAGTAATGATGTGTTGCTAGATACCGCTCATTACTTATGCTCCTAAATGAGTTTAGGGGCATTGCCAACGTTACAAGAACCTATAGGGTCACACACTAAGGACAATTAGATGGAGATTTGGTTCATACGATGAACCAAGAGGATTAGATTCATTTGATGAATCAAATTGGATTAAGAGTAATCCAAATTGGGCTAATTGAGTTAGACTCAAGTTGATTCATGTATTTAATGAGTCTAATTTAGATTATGACTCATTAGATCAATTTAATTTAATGAATTAGTTTCATTATATTAAGTTGGCTTGAATCAAATGGTTAGATTAGATCAACCATGAGAGAGATTGAGTCAAGTTTGACTTGACTAGAGAGGAAGAGGAAGAGTCAAGTTTGACTTGACTCTTTACCACATCATGAGTGAGGTGGCAAGATGTGGACCAATAGTGTTGTTCCACATCATCTTGCTTTGCCACCTCATGGAGGTTACAAGCCTCCATTGCATTTAATGTGGGTTCGCCACATTAAATGAGTGGAGGTTACTCATTTGCCACATCATTGTGAGGTGGCAAGATGTGGACCAATGGTAATGGTCCACATCTTCATGATGTGCCACATCATAGGAGTTACACAACACCTCTTAATGGCTTCACATTAATTGTGATTAATGTGGAATGGGAGTTACACTCCATGGAGTGGCCAGCCACACAAAAGTGGTGAATGAAATTTGATTTTCATTCAAGGCATTACTTCTTCTTCTTCTTCCTCAAGAGAGCTCTCTCCCTCTCCTCCTCTTGCCGTGACCACACAAGGTTCTAGCACACCTTTGTGTGAGGTCTTCTCCACCTACGTGTCCGTGTGGATACTTCTAGAGGACCGACGCTTGACTGTCTAGAGATCCGGCAACTCCTTGGACGAGCGGGAACGCGAAAGGGCACGCAACAAGGGTAAAGCTCTCAACACATAGATCTAGGAGTAGATCTAAAGGTTTTTTTTTCAAACTTGTACTTGTATTTCGTTCGGTTTTCCTTGCACGGATCTACGACTTTGGGTGATTCGGGGTTTCCGCGACGGGAAAAGCGATTTTCGCGGCCCAAAAACCCAATAGCTGACGTGGCTGCTGATGTGTCTCCAACGGCTGGTTGCTGATGAAAGGGGGTTCGGTCGACCGATAAGAGGGTTCGGTCAACCGAACACTTATCAAGTCAACTTTTCGGTTGACTTGCTCTGGTTCGGCTTGTTTGGGTGATTTCGGCCATCCGGAATAGGGCTCACCCGAACCCAATTCTCGGCCTTCTCCTCGAGCAGTCTTCCGTCCCGGCTTTACGTCCCTCGAACACCGCACACGTTCTTCACGCCCACCGGTGTACTCTTTCGCAGCTCTCTCGTCCTTCGGACGCACCGAGCTCGTCGGCTCTCTTCCCGTTCCGTCCTTCTCGCTAGCTGCGTCTTCCGCTTGACTTCCTGTGCTCCTAAGTTCCTGCACACTTAGACACAGGGATGAGACAAACATGATCTAACCTAAACTTGGTTGATCACATTAAAACAACCACGGGGTCCAACACCAAATGCCATGGAATTGGAGGCATGATGTACCAAGGCCTTAGATTTTGGAGGCACAGTGTAGGACTTGAATACTTTATGATCCTATCCGAAAGAGGAGAAGATGACGGGCTGTGAACGTGGCTTTATGGTTGACCTGATGAAGACTCCTCGCTGTCCTGCAAAACCAGGAGTTTTAGTGTCGGACCGGGAAGGGGTTCTTGGCGTTGGTCCTCTAATGCTCAATTCAATTTTTGATTTAGTGGAAAACAGTAGTGAAAATTGTAGCTAGAGCGTGTAGAATAACAAGATATCACACACCGCCACCTGTGGACGGAAACCCCCTTTTATAGTGTCACTGTAGTGTATGTGCACACATCTCAAAGTGTATGCACATTTTTCAAAGTATCATAGAAAAAGACAAGTAAAAAAGTATCTCTAACACATTTCCTTAAGCGAGCATACAAATAACTAATGTCATAAGCTGGAAGCTTCTAAAGTATGATTTGCTTGTTAGACATTTTTTGTTATTAGTGGCATAAACCTCCAAAAGAGTTTGATGAGATATGTAGGTGGGTCGCACTATAGGCCGATTGGAGGACGCTCGGTAAGGACGTCCCTGCTCAGTCATACTAAAGAGAGCTATATTCCTTCACTTGGCTTTTTTTGTTATCGGAGGGCTACCTTTCATAGTCACAGGTTCTTCTCGGATGGCCATCTGGACAGCCATGCTAGACTAGCCTTGGGGCTCGTTCAGCCTACTACTCCCAGTCGGTGGACCAGGACTTTGACTATCTTGACATTAACCTCCATATCAGTCGTTCTTCCCTGCTTTGACCCATCTTCCCTGCTTTGACCCATCTTCGGTGGGACCCCTCTTCATCATCATATCACCTTAGATTTTGGAGGCACGGTGTATAACTTGAATGCCTCAGAGATCAGAATCACGATGTATGACCTGAATGCTAGTCCAGTCTGTAAAATCGAGACGTGCTAGAGGGGGTGAATAACACTCGTGGCTATTTCTCATTCGTTTAAAAACTTCAGAGTAAAACGCATCGGAATAAACAGAAGAAAGCAAAAGCAATGCTAACATGGTAAAGTTTTACTTAGTTTGGAGCATTTGAGGACTCCAACTTCAAGGCCCGCCATCGTTGATCACTTTCGTCGGGTAATTACTAATAATTCGAACATTGATTATACACTTGAAATACAATAGTAATAAATTCAAGTTACTGACAACAATAGAATTAACAATCGTTCGCCAATTGTTGAAGTAACGTTTGGTCGTTGTCGAATCGTTCCAAGCTAGACCTGATCCAGGTCCACTGATCTCTGGATCAGTCTTTGAGTCGACACTGATTGGACCACTGATCCTTCATGATCGGTCGACCGAACCTTTTGTATCTGCCCAACTTCCTGTCCAGATGTTGCTGCTTCGGATAAAGCCTTTGTTTGGTCGACCGATCCCACTGTTCGATTGTCCGATCCCACTATCCTCGCTAGCTTATCTAGTCCGATTAACCCGGTGCGATCAAGTGGCTGCTTATCCATTGTTCGATTGACTGAACTCGAGGTTTTTGTTGGAGCAATCTAGTGACCCTAGGTTTTGATGTTTGGGCAAAGGTTTAAGTTAGGTTTATTGTTGTATTTGATATGCAGTGTGAGTGTGCAGGATACAGGTACAACAAGGAAGTCCAAGTGTGATCTTGGCAAAGGAGGAAAGTCCAAGGATGAGTCTTGGCGGTGTAAGTCCAAGCATGTAGTCTTGGCAACGTAAGTCCAAGTGTAACTTGGCAATGGATGAAGTCCCGGAGGCGCGACCTCTTGGCAAAGGAAGACCCGACAACAATGACAAGGCCGATGGAAGCTCCAGAAGGCAAGACGTGAAGGATGGGGAGGCATCCGAGGGACGCAAGGCTGATGGAGGAGGCTAGAAGGCTAGGTCTAGGTTGGTCGGGCAAGGACGAGTGCTGAGAGATTGTACTCGGAGTAAAATATAAGAATTAGGGTTCACTGTAGCAGTACTGTAGCAGTACTGTAGCAGTCGACTGCATGTTTTAGCAGTCGACTGGTGCAGTCGACTGGGGCAGTCGACTGGCAGCGAACAGAATGTGTGAAATCGAGGGCAGTCGACTGCATGTTTTAGCAGTCGACTGGTAGGCGGGGTTTTCAACCCGCGGGCTATAAAACCAAAGCTTGGGAGCTTGGTTTGAGTTGACGAAATTAGACTTGGTTAAGGTCTAATTAGTAGTCTACAAGTGCTCAAGAGTTTTCCTTGTGTCCAAGAGGTCTTGGTGAGTTTGTGGTGAGGTTTCTCCACCCACAAGGAGTTTGAGCCAGCCGGAGGTCTTCCGAGGAGTAATCCACCGACGGATAGGGATCGTCCACCTTACGGACACGCCGTGGAGTAGGAGCTTTATCTCCGAACCACATAAATGATCGTGTAGCTTGGTTTGCATTCTTTCTTGTCTTGTATTTTGTTTAGCTTGTTTATTTTTGTATTATTCCGCTGCGCAAGCTAACAACGTAGGAAGCGAACGATTTGGGTGAGCCGCTATTCACCCCCCTCTAGCGGACGTCAAGGTCCCAACAATTGGTATCAGAGCGAGGGCGCTCTTCTACGGACTAACCGCCAAGAGAGCAAGAAGCTAGAGGAAGAAGAAGATGGAGTCCGAAGGACCACTCGGATGGGATATCCGAATTCCACCTCCGTACGACAAAGAAGACTTCAATTATTAGAGGAAGCGGTTAGAGACATGGTTCCAAATGGATTGGAACCAATGGGTTGTCTTGAGTGACCCATTTGAAGCTCCTACGGACAAGAAGGGTAAACGCCTCCGACCTCGGCATTGGACCGAAGAGCAACGAGAGCAATCGGAGGCAGACAAGGAGGTAACGAGAATTTTGAATAATTTACTACCTTCTAATATTTTGTTGAGTGTAGGTGAAATCACAAATGCAAGTGATCTTTGGAAAAAGATCATTGCCTATCATGAAGACCCTATAAAAATCCAAGAAGTGGAAGAGCCCAAGGAAAATGGCTCATTGGTCCAAGAAGAGAAGGACCAATCCGATGTTGACAAGAGGTCAACATTCGAGGAGGAAAAGGAAGAGGAGGAAGAGAAAGAGAAGGAAGAGGTGGAAGAGGAGAGATCTTCCGCATCCTCAAGAGATGAAGAAGTGGAAGAGTCCACATCTTCAAGTGAAGAGGAAGAAGAGAAATCCGAGGAAGAGGAGATCTTGGAAGTTCAACCCTCTAGTTCAACTACCAAGAAGAGCACAAAGGACCACATCAAATGTTTTGAGTGTGGTAAGATGGGGCACTACAAGAGTAGGTGTCCTTCGCTCAAGAAGGTAAACCCTAAACTCACTAAAGTTAATTTAGAAACTAATGTGAGTTGTAGGAAGAAGAAGAAGGAGAAGAAGCACATTAGGTGCTTTACATGTGGTGAGGGGGGTCACTACCACACAAAGTGCCCAAGGAGAGGAGAGCTCAAGAAATTGGCGCACTTGAAGAAGTGGGAGAAGAAGGGAGCTTCCAAGGTAAAAACCAAGGTATCATTTAATGAATCCATTCCGTTGACATATGATAAAAAGCATGCTAGAAATAACTCTTATCATCTTAATGCTATTTATCATGAGAATAGGAGGCATGATAACCTTAAGGATAAATATATTCCTCCTTATGCTAGATTTACCACACCTAAGGTTAGGAAGGTAAATAACAACTTAGGCAATAACACCAAGGATTTTAGATATATGCCTAAAAATAGAAATGCTCAAGGATTCAATGAAAAACCAAAATCTAGAGATTTATGGGGAGAAAATCAAGTCTTGAGGACAAGACTTGATAATTTAGAAAGGACCTTAACAAGAATGGAAAATATTCTTAGGGGTCAAAATGAGCATAACCTAAGAAAAGCTAGACAAGAGCCATCCAATGGCTATAGAGGTTTGGGATACAAACCTAAAGCCAAGAAGGATGTGACTTCCTTTTATAGGGTTTCATATAGTTATGGGACCAACCCTAGGTTTAGAGGTCAAGTTAAAGATACTAGGGAAGGAATCCCTAAGAGTATTTTTGGCAAGACCAATGTGACTAAGGCTCCAAAAAGGCCTAATAAAGTCACAAATAAGGTTACAAAGGGAGTTAACCCTAGAAGTGACCTAGTGGAAGTGACCAAGGCTTCTAAGAAGCCAAGAAAGGTCGTTAGGAAGGTATCTAGGGAAGTCATCCCTAGTGAGTACCTAGAGCATCCAAGGAGCACCAATAGGTATTGGGTTCCTAGGAACATATTCTCTACACCCTAGATGGGTTTAGGGAGTGTCAACTCCAATTGGAAAGGTAGTTAACCCAACCTTGGGAAAGTTGACACTTGAGAGCATTTTCAAAGTGATTGTTAACCTTTGAAAATGAAAAGGATGATAAGTGTTACTCTTTGAAAGAGTAAAATGTGTCAAAATTTGAGGAGTTAAATCTAATTTAAATTGACACACTAGAGAGAAGCAAAAGTGATGTCAAATTTAGAATTCGACATTTTCTTATGGAATTAAGGGAAATGTAAACCTTAATCCAAATTGTCACTCTTGGAAAAGAATAACATGTGGCAAATCTTAAGGAATTATGTTTGAATTAAATTGGCGCAATGTGGAAAAACATAAGAAATACCAAATTGGGATTTTGGTATCTTCTTAGAGTAATTAAAGAAAAATCTAGGTCATAATGTAAGATGTTCACTCTTTGGAAGAGTGAAATGTGTCAAACTTTGAGGTTTTGAACTTAATTTAAATTGACACATTTAGAAAAGGATAAGAAATGCCAAATTGGGGTTTTGATATTTTCTTAAAAGGTAAAAGGCAAATCTAAGTTTTAATTTGATTTCATTTACTCTTGGAAAAAGTAAAATGTACCATACTTTGAGAAATTTGTTTAAGTTAAAATGACACAAATTTAGAAAGGAAAAATAAATGTCAAAATTGGGTTTTGACATTTTCATGGAAAATCATGGGCAATTTAGGGTTAAATTTTGAGTTAGCTAGGGTTAAGAATACTTAGATAGGTAATCTAAGTAAATTTTATTTATGCTAACTTGCCATGTTTTGTTTGCCTATCATATGTCATGACATCATATTTATATTTAGCATTCATATTTTATTATGAAAAATACAAAAATACCATGTCATGTCATACATACATCATGTAGCTATAGCTTGCTTTTCATTTTGAAAATTGCTTATTTTGATGTATGCCATGTAACATCATGCATTACTTTAATTCCCTTGTTATTTAAGGACAAATGGCATCTATTATAAATGGTAAATATCCCAAAAAGAGGGTTTATATCAAGTGACATCCTAGATGGATGATCATGATTTTTACAATGCCTAGATAGAGATGCATGATCCCTTAGTTTAGGGCAAGACCAAATATACATCTCACAAAGAACTATAAGGTGACTTGTATGTGTTTTAATACACGTTAGATACAAGTGAGATGTTAAGATGGTGAACTAAACTCAAGATGTTGATCTAGTGCATCTTGTTGAGTTTTAGGTTCATCAAAACACATAGTTATGTGTCTTCCAATCATTGGGAAAGCTAATGTACAAGTCATGTGCATTGAGCTCAAAGAACGTGGTTGGATATTGGTTTTAAAAATGATTTCAAAATACTTTTGAAAAACCTTGGTGAAGACTATCTTTTGATAGTAATCATCATTGGAAAGTTAGACACAAACTAGGAGAAAACATTGAAATTTTCAAGAGTTTTCAAATTTGTGTCAATCTTTGAAAATAGGAAGTATTTTCATAGAAAACTATTTTTCCTTGATAAAGTATACTCTAAATAATGTCTACATGAGTTTTCATGATGAAAATAAGTATGGTTTGGTTAAGAAAAACCAAAGTGAAGTTTCGGTTGAGGTTAGTTTCATTATTGAATTTTTAACCTCAAAACTTCAAGTTTTGACTTTCCTAATTATTTAGGAACCCCAAGTCATTGTTGGTGCAATGATAGAAGTTTAACCATGTTTTTAGGGGGAGTTACTCCTTTAAAACATAAAAATCTTTTCCAAGACCAAAAGGACGTCAAATGTTAAGGTAGCACATGACATTGGTATGGGAGGTGTTGCCAAGGACAAGGGAGAGTCATCCAAGGCCAATAAGAAGGAATATGCTAGGGTAGCATATAATTATAGCAAGGATGAGGTGTCCAAGATTAAGGACAAGAAGAAATTAATCAAAGACAAGGTGTCTAAGGTTAAGAAGGTGAGTTTAGTAGGCCAAGTGTCACCCGAGGTGCATCGAAGTAACCTAGCTATAGTGGATGAGTCACCAAGGGAGGTGACTAAGGTTAAGATTCCTAAGGTTAGGAAGAGCCTTTGGGACCCATGGTAGATGGGTTATCAAATGTGCCAAGTGGTTAGGAGACGGACTTAAGTCTCTAACATAGTGGGTTGGCACAATTGAGTTGAGTTTCATGCATAGAAATATGAATTGGGTTCATATTGCATGAAAATTAGTTTTTGATATATAGATGTCATATAAACTAATGCTAGTGATGCATTATGGTTTAGTATGGGCAAATACATCAAGAAGAAGCCAAAACTAGGACTTTAGGTCAAGGTTCAATTGAACTTTTTAGCTAGTTTTGTGTTTTGTGTCAATCTTGGGATTGGTGATAGATATATTTTTATATATATTTTTTCCAAGTAGATATTGATATAATAGACCTCTCCAAAAAATTTGGGGATTTTTGGAGGTCTGTGGAATTTCTGGCGCATTTCTGAAGTTGGCCAGAAAAGGTTGATTTTTTCATGAATAGCGTACAGGTACAGTTACCAGTCGACTGGTAACACTGTTCACGAGCACAGAATGTCTCTGTAAGCTCGTTTTCATGGGGGCAGTCGACTGATACTTCTTGCAGTCGACTGATACGGTCTAAAATTGTTTTTCAGCACTAGAAAATGACTAAAAGAGAGGTGAACATGTATGTAATCTTATGGGAAATTAATACATGATGTCTATGGTCATTAGAGGTCAAAGAGTCCGATAATTGGGATATTGTTGGAGCTTTTTTTGATGTATGGCAAAGGGGGAGAAATTTAGGTTTAAGTGGGAAACCTACATACCTTTGCAAGAAATCCTAACTCAAGGGGGAGCTTAGGTGAAGGGGGAGAAGTTTACCTCTGCAATAAATCCTAACTCAAGGGGGAGCTTAGGTGAAGGGGGAGAAGTTTACCTCTGCAATAAATCCTAACTCAAGGGGGAGCTTAGGTGAAGGGGGAGCCTAGGATTAGGTTCCATGATTTATGCATGTGTAGATTGCATGTTTATTTGCATTATTATTGATATATTGTTTCCCTAACTTAAACGGTTTGCCAAACATCAAAAAGGGGGAGATTGTTGGAGCAATCTAGTGACCCTAGGTTTTGATGTTTGGGCAAAGGTTTAAGTTAGGTTTATTGTTGTATTTGATATGCAGTGTGAGTGTGCAGGATACAGGTACAACAAGGAAGTCCAAGTGTGATCTTGGCAAAGGAGGAAAGTCCAAGGATGAGTCTTGGCGGTGTAAGTCCAAGCATGTAGTCTTGGCAACGTAAGTCCAAGTGTAACTTGGCAATGGATGAAGTCCCGGAGGCGCGACCTCTTGGCAAAGGAAGACCCGACAACAATGACAAGGCCGATGGAAGCTCCAGAAGGCAAGACGTGAAGGATGGGGAGGCATCCGAGGGACGCAAGGCTGATGGAGGAGGCTAGAAGGCTAGGTCTAGGTTGGTCGGGCAGGGACGAGTGCTGAGAGATTGTACTCGGAGTAAAATATAAGAATTAGGGTTTACTGTAGCAGTACTGTAGCAGTCGACTGCATGTTTTAGCAGTCGACTGGGGCAGTCGACTGGCAGCGAACAGAATGTGTGAAATCGAGCCGTTGAGGTGTAACGGTCGAATTTCCACAGATGTTTTAGCAGTCGACTGGTAGGCGGGGTTTTCAACCGCGGGCTATAAAACCAAAGCTTGGGAGCTTGGTTTGAGTTGACGAAATTAGACTTGGTTAAGGTCTAATTAGTAGTCTACAAGTGCTCAAGAGTTTTCCTTGTGTCTAAGAGGTCTTGGTGAGTTTGTGGTGAGGTTTCTCCACCCACAAGGAGTTTGAGCCAGCCGGAGGTCTTCCGGGGAGTAATCCACCGACGGATAGGGATCGTCCACCTTACGGACACGCCGTGGAGTAGGAGCTTTATCTCCGAACCACGTAAATGATCGTGTAGCTTGGTTTGCATTCTTTCTTGTCTTGTATTTTGTTTAGCTTGTTTATTTTTGTATTATTCCGCTGCGCAAGCTAACAACGTAGGAAGCGAGCGATTTGGGTGAGCCGCTATTCACCCCCCTCTAGCGGACGTTAAGGTCCCAACAGTTTTGTCGACCGATCCCTTGGTAGAACCTGATAAAGTCGCTGCTTATCTGATCTTTTTTACTTGAGGGTTCGGTCGACTGAACAAACCAAAATTCTAACTTACAAAGTATTAGTATTCTTGCAAAATAGAGTTATAAAAGACAAATAACATGTAAAGATAATTTTTAACAACCTTAAGATTGTCCGGTCCTGACTTTGAGTTTCGCTGAAACTCTAGGTCGGACCGACGTCTACTGTTCCCTCTTTGGGGAGCGCACCCTCACTTACTCCTCTCAAGAGAGTTTACCTTTTACCAGATCGGTCCTCCAGACCGTTTAAACTTTTGCTCAGCAGCTGAGACTTCAGCACTTTTCTGCTGGACGTTAGATCCCCGACTCGTCCAGTCTTTCACTTGTTGTCCGCGACCCCCAAGATTTTCACCTAGAGTCCACTCTAAGATTTAACCTAACGTTCTTAATCTCCTAAGACTTTGCCCAGTCCCCTGGACCAGGACTATGTTGTCTAACCGCTGCTAGGACTTTTCATAACTTAAAGTTACCACCCGCTAGGACTTAGGGTTACCCCCCCTAGAGTTTTCCACCTACCTAGAATCCATTAGGACTTTTGTCTAGGAACACTTAGGACTTTCCTGTAAGCTCAATCACACTTGTTAGATCATAAAATATCTTGACTTTTGAACCCTTTGCCATAATCAAAACTCGGGTTCGATCATTTGATGCTCCTTGCACCAACAATCTCTCCATTTTTTATTATGACAACTTGATTCAAAAGTTAAGTAAAATATATAGCAACATACAACAAATGTACAACATATAGCTAAAGTTAAGAAATTATTTCAGAAATAAAAGAATTAACTTGTTAGCTTCCCCTTAATCTCTTAACTTTCTCTCCCCCTTAACAATCCCTTAATTTTCTCTCCTCCTTAACTTTTAAATATTCTCTTCCCCTTTGACATATATTAAAAATTATTTAAGGAGGAAAAAAAACTTAATTTCAAATAAAATATCTTAGGGTGCGTTTGGTTTACGCATGCTTCAAAACTTATTTTTCCACAAAAAAAAAATTAAACAGGTCTTTTGAAAAAAAAAATATTTAAACTTATCTTTCAAAAATGATTTAAACTTTCTTTTTAAAAATACTGAAACCTTAAAAAAAAAACTAAACTTCCTTTTTAAAAATACTTTAACCTTTCTAAAGAGCATACCTTTTTTCTAAAAAACATAAATTAACTTTAAAATTAAAAAATACTTTAACTTAAAAGGATATTTAATTTTGAGATTTTGAAAAAATAATTTAACTTTAAGAAAATATTTAACTTTTTTTTTAAAAAAAAATTTAACTTAGCTTAACTCCTTTCACTTCCCCTTGATTAATACTTTAAAATTTTTAACTAAATTATTTAAGTTTGAGGGTTCTAGAGTTCAAGCATGAGAAACAAAAAAAAAACATAAAGTCATTATCTATTTTCTTGATTTTCCATCTCACTTTTTCTAAGTTATCAAACATGTTCATCTTATAAGTTTGTGTGGGCTGGAGTTAATTAATTTTGAAAATTATTAAGTTTGAGGGAACAATAGTGATTATTCTAGAGTCCAAGCATGTAAAGATCAAAGTAAAGGGAGTTTTTTTTTTTAAAAAAAAAATCTTTAAAATGATCATCTATTTTCCTTAGAAAAAATGTCTAACCATAAGTTACTAGCATTTTACCATAAGGTAGTAGCGTTCACTTGATTAGTCAAGTTAAGTATGTAATTCAATTAGTTTGACTAAAAAAGATATCTTAACTTGATCAATTTGAGTTGATATTTATAGTCAAGACTTATGCTAATACACAAACATAAGCATTCTGAAGTCCAGACAGTATACCTTATGAATCTCACTCCATTCTAAGTATTTTTCATACACGAGTGAGGTATTCCTAGTGTGCTTGTGAGATGTGTTGGCTCAGCGGGGTTGGTAAGAGGAGGTGAATTCCCTAAAAAAGAAAAACAACACCTTTCTTGTTCTTGCAACTCAAATTAAAGGCAACAATACTAATAACTCAGATTAACTACTAAAAAGAGGAAACTCAGAATTTACCTGATTACAACCTAGGTGGTTGTTAATATAAGGATAATGAAAGTACTGAAAGATCTCCTTTGTGTAGGTGGAAAAACTTTTTATATTCACTGAATGCTCAAACAGTTGGTAAGAAAATATTACAAGAGTTGATTTCTGTTTCCTAGCTCTAAGGGCTTTTTTATAGTTCCTGAAAAACTTTATCCGCAGGTTGAAGGCGCCTTCAACAGGCTGGAAGGTGCCTCCAGCGAGCCGCTAAAGGATAAATTTTTATCCTTTGGCAACGGTAAAATCAACCTGGTCGAAGGCGCCTTCCATCGGGAAGAAAGGTGCCTTCATACTATTCATCGAAGGCGCCTTCCAGCCATGGAAGGTGCCGTCCACAGTGAAGGTACGGAGGCGCTTCGGTACTTCCTTGTGTTTCGGGTGTCAGATTCGGATGATGCTCGATCTCATCATCGGTGGATTGAATGTTGGGGTCCTCCTCCCGTGGATTCATTATTTGCTTTCCCTTCCGAGCTCGAGATGATGCACCTCCGTGGCCTCCTTCCATTGTAATTGAAAATTAGAAACGAAAGCATGTAGAGAATACGAAATTGAGATTAAGAGTAAAAGTAGAAAAGATGTGTGTGAAAATGATGAAATAAGCTCTCTATTTATTGAGGTTTGATAGTAACGGACACTAAATTATTACCATTGATAAAAAAATGATCAAATGATCCTAACTGTTGAAAAAAATAATCCAAAAAATACCCCCAACGGCTATGAACCGTCGGTTAACCGACGGGTCATAACCGTTGGAACTGCCGATTAATCGACTGTTCAAGCCATTAAAAAAAAAATTATTATGGCTGAACCGGCGGGCTGAATCACCGGTCAACCGGCGGTTCGCCGGTTTTGCAGCAACTGAACCGGAACTGGCCCGGCAACTTGTCGGGTCGGTTCCGATTCGACCCGGTGAACCGGGTCAACGGACAACCCCGGCCCGTTGACCCGGTTACGGGCCCAGGCCGGGTCCGAGCCAGACCCGGCCCGTGGTCGTGTCTAGGCTTCTGCTCCAGATTCTCGTCCCTCAGAACATCCCGCACGTCCTTCTCATCCACCGGTGTACTATTCCACAGGACCTCGTCCCTCGGATGCACCGAGCCCGTCAGCTCCTTTCCCGTGTCCTCCTTCTCGTTAGATATGTCTTCCGCTCGGCTTCTTGTGTTCTTAAGCTCCTACACACTTAGACACAAGGATCAAACACAACAAAACTTAACTTAACCTGGTTGATCACATCAAAACTATCACGAGGTTCCAACAAGATGCTCTAGCTGAAACCTATGGGTATATGCTTTCTAGGGAGATAGAGATCTAGGCTAAGTCCAATCTTTGAAAATACTAATAAAATTATGAATTTTGGAGAAAATAAAATAATTTATCCTAGAATTTTAAAATCAAACTAATTTTGAAAAGATAATATAATTTTGAAAAATCATAACTTTTGAAAAAGTAACACTATAAAAGGAATGATTTTGAAAATTTTAGAATTTATTCTATTATGCATATACCTAATTATCTTCTAAGTGTACTGAACTTAAATTTAGATAAGAGTTTTGTGAAAATGTCTACTATATTTGACTTGGACTCAACATAGTCAAGTACAATATCTCTCCTAGCTACATGATTCCTTACAAACTGATGCTTAACCTCTATATGTTTAGTCCTTGAGTGATGTATTGGATTTTTAGTTAGATTGATTGAGCTTATGTTATCAATTGAAATTTTTATATTTTTATATTCTAATTGATAATCTCTTAAGGTATACATCATCCATAATAGATGAGATGCACATTCCCCCATGACTATGTACTCTACTTCAGTAGTGTATAAAGCAATACAGTGTTGTTTTCTACTAGATCAGCTTACTAGGCACTGTCCTAGAAGTTGACAGCTTTCACTTGTATTTTTTTTTTATCTAGTTTACACCCAGCATAGTCTAAGTTAGAGTATCCAGTTAAGTCAAATGTGCTAGTTGTTGGTTAAACCTAGGAAAACGTACCGGTTCCACTGTACAAAAATTTTTGTACAAGTGTCGAACCTTTTCTTAAATAACCTATTGTGTTATTTATAAGTTAAATAAGGAATCGCAGACAGAACTTAATGTTAGGACCTTGACGTCCGCTAGAGGGGGGGTGAATAGCGTCTCACCCAAAACTTTACTTCCTATAATGTTAGTGCACAGCGGAATACAAAAACAAACTAACAAATACGAAAGTTAACCTAAAACAAGAAAGAAGAAGACAACAAACCAAACACAAACCCTAACACAAGGTGTTTACGTGGTTCGGAGATAACTTGCTCCTACTCCACGGCGTGTCCGTAAGGTAGACGATCCCTCAATCCGTCGGTGGATTAGTCCCCGGCAAACTCCGGCTAGCTCAACCTCCTTGTGGGTGGAGAAACCTCACCACAACTCCAACCAAGATGACTTGGACACAAGAGATCCTTGAGCACTTTGGTGACTACTAATTAGGCTTTAACCAAGTCTAATTTCGTCACCTTGGCCGGCCATCCCAAGCTCCTTCTTATAGAGCTTGGAACAAATCAGTAAGCTGATTTGCCCGTTACCAGTCGACTAGTCCTTGCACCAGTCGACTGGTGTCAGCCCAACGGCTCTCTCAACGGCTATCTACAGTGCACCAGTTGACTGCTACAGTCACCAGTCGACTGCTACAGTAACGCTACAGTACTGCTACAGTAACGCTACAGTAAACCCTAATTCTAATATTTTACCTCGAGTACATTCACTCAATACTCGTTCTCGCCCGAGCAACCTAGACCTAGCCTTCTAGCCTCCTCCATCAGCCTTGCGTCCCTCGGATGCCTCCCCATCCTTCACGTCTTGCCTTCTGGAGCTTCCATCGGCCTTGTCATTGTTGTCGGGTCTTCCTTTGCCAAGAGATCGCGCCTTCGGGACTTCATCCATTGCCAAGTCACACTTGGACTTACGTTGCCAAGACTACATGCTTGGACTTACACCGCCAAGACTCATCCTTGGACTTTCCTCCTTTTCCAAGATCACACTTGGACTTACGTTGCCAAGACTACATGCTTGGACTTACACCGCCAAGACTCACCCTTGGACTTTCCTTGTTGTACCTGTATCCTGCACACTCACAATGCATATCAAATACAACAATAAACCTAACTTAAACCTTTGCCCAAACATCAAAACTTAGGGCACCTAGATTGCTCCAACAATCTCCCCCTTTTTGATGTTTAGCAACCTGTTTAAGTTAGGGAAACATAAATGCAATACATATGCAAATAAATATGCAAATCAACTCATGCATAAATAATGGAACCTAAATCTCTAGGCTCCCCCTTCACCTAAGCTCCCCCTTGAGCTAGGATTTCCCGCAAAGGTAAACTTCTCCCCCTTTGCCTAAACAATCGCTCCCCCTTCACCTAAGCTCTCCCTCGAGTTAGGATTTCTTGCAAAGGTGTATAGGTTTCCCACTTAAACCTAGACTTCTCCCCCTTTGCCATACATCAAAAAGAGCTCTAACAATATCCCAATTGTTGAAAACATGTCATCCAAATTGACCCTAAACTCATGTATTTATCCCCCATGAATCTCATACATTTAAACGAGTTGACACGGTCAAGAACAATGTTAAAAAACATTTTTAGGCTGGTATCAGTCGACTGAACTAGGTACCAGTCGACTGACCCCTTCGACAGAACCTTACAGAAGCATTCTGTGGTCGAAATCTACTGTTACCAGGTATCATCACCGATCGGTATCGAAAATGAGCTGAGACATTCTGTGCTCAAAAACATTGTTACCGGTCGACTGGCACCCTATTTCTGCAAAAATCAGCCTTTTCAGGCCAACTTCAGAAATGCACCAAAAATTCCCTAGACCTCCAAAAATCCCCAAATTTTGTGGAGAGGTCTATTGTACCCTTGTCTACTTGGGAAAAATATATATATAAAATATATTTATCACAGATCCCAAGATTGACACAAAATTCAAAACTAGCTAAATAGTTCAATTGAACATTGACCTAAAGTCCTAATTTTGGCTTCCTCTTGATGTATCTGCCCATACTAAATCACAATACTTCCCTAGAATGGGTTTATATGACATCTATACATCAAAAACTAATTTTTATGCAATATGACCCCTAATGTCATATTTTCATGCATGAAACACATCCCAATTGTGCCAACCCACTAGGTTAGAGACTTAAGTCTGTCTCCTAACCACTTGGCACATTTGATAACCCATATATCATGGGTCCCAAAAGCTCTTCCTATCCTTAGGAATCTTAACCTTAGTCACCTCCTTGGTGACTCATCCACTATGGCTAGGCCACTTCGATGCACCTCGGGTGACATTTGGACTACTAAACTCACATTCTTAACCTTAGACACCTTGTCTTTGATTAATTTCTTCTTGTCCTTAATCTTGGACACCTCATCCTTGCTATAATTATATGCTACCCTAGCATATTCCTTCTTATTGACCTTGGATGACTCTCCCTTGTCCTTGGTAACACCTCTCCTACCAATGTCATGTGCTACCTTAACACTTGACCTCCTTTTGGTCTTGGAAAAGATTTTTATGTTTTCAAATAGTAACTCCCTCTAAAAATATGGTCAAACTTCTATCATTGCACCAACAATGACTTGGGGTTCTTAAATAATTAGGAAAATCAAAACTTGAAGTTTTGAGGTTCAAAGTTCAATAATGAAACTAAACTTCAACCGAAACTTCACTCTAGTTTTTCTTAACCAATTCATACTTGTTTTCATCATGAAAACTCATGTAGACATTATTTAGGGTATACTTTATCAGGGAAAAATAGTTTTCTATGAAAATACTTTCTATTTTCAAAGATTGACACAAATTTGAAAACTCTTGAAAACTTCAATGTTTTCTCCTAATTTGTGTCTAACTTTTCAATGATGATTACTATCAAAAGATAGTCTTCACAATGGTTTTTCAAAAGTATTTTGAAATCATTTTCAAAACCAATATCCAACCACGTTCTTTGGGCTCAATGCACATGACTTGTACATTAGCTTTCCCAATGATTAGAAGACACATAACTATGTGTTTTGATGAACCTAAAACTCAACAAGATGCACTAGATCAACATCTTGAGTTTTGTTCACCATCTTAACATCTCACTTGTATCTAACGTGTATTAAAACACATACAAGTCACCTTATAGTTCTTTGCGAGATGTATATTTGGTCTTGCCCTAAACTAAGGGATCATGCATCTCTATCTAGGCATTGTAAAAATCATGATCATCCATCTAGGATGTCACTTGATATGATCCCTCTTATTGGAACACTTCCATACATAATAAACGCCTTTTGTCCTTAATCACAAGGAAATTGACATACTGCATGATGATTAATGACATACATCAAAATAAGCAATTTTCAAAAGCAAAGCATGTTATAGCTACATGATGTATGTATGACATGACATGGCATTTTTGTATTTTTCATAATAAAATGTGAATGCTAAATATGATGTCATGACATATGATGGGCAAACAATCATGGCAAGTTAGCATAAATAAAATTTACCTAGATTACCTATCTAAGTATTCTTAACCCTAGCTAACTCAAAATTTAACCCTAGATTGCCTAATTTTATCAAGAAAATGTCAAACCCCAACTTGGCATTTCTTTAATTTCTTTCTAAATTTGTGCCATTTTAAGTTAAACAAATTCCTCAAAGTATGGCACATTTTACTCTTTCCAAGAGTAAATGAAATCAAATTAAAACTTAGATTCGCCTTTAACCTTCTAAGAAAATGTCAAAACTCCAACTTGGCATTTCTTATCCTTTTCTAAATGTGTCAATTTAAATTAAGTTCAAAACCTCAAAGTTTGACACATTTTACTCTTCCAAAGAGTAAACATCTTACATTAGGACCTAGATTTTCCTTTAATTACCCTAAGAAGATACCAAACCCCCAATTTGGTATTTCTTATGTTTTTCCACATTGTGCCAATTTAATTCAAACATAATTCCTTAAGATTTGGCACATGTTACTCTTTCCAAGAGTGACAATTTGGATTAAGGTTTGCATTTCCCTTAATTCCATAAGAAAATGTCGAATTCCAAATTTGGCATTACTTTTGCTTCTCTCTAGTGTGTCAATTTAAATTATATTTAACTCCTCAAATTTTGACACATATATTACTCTTTCAAAGAGTAACCCAATAACCTTTTTCTTTTTCAAAGGTTAACAATAACCTTGAAAATGCTCTCAAGTGTCAACTTTACAAAGGTTGGGTTAACTACCTTTCCAATTGGAGTTGACACTCTCTAACCTATCTAGGGTGTAGAGAATATGCTCCTAGGAACCCAAAACCTATTGGTGCTCCTTGGATGCTCTAGGTACTCACTAGGGATGACTTCCATAGATACCTTCCTAAGGACCTTTTTAGGCTTCTTAGAAACCTTGGTCACTTCCACTAGGTCATTTCTAGGGCTAACTCCCCTTGTAACCTTATTTGTGACTTTGTTTAGCCTTTTTGGAGCCTTAGTCACCTTTACTAAGTCAACTCTAGGGATGACCTCCCTTGTGACATTCTTTGTGACATTATTAGACTTCTTAGAAGTCTTAGTCACATTGGTCTTTGCAAAAGTACTCTTAGGGACAACTTCCCTTGTACTTTTAGCTTGACCACTAAACCTAGGGTTGGTCCCATAACTATATGGAACCCTATGAAAGGAAGTCACATCCTTCTTGGCTTTAGGTTTGTATCCCAAACCTATATAACCATTGGATGGCTCTTGTCTAGCTTTTCCTAGGTTATGCTCATTTTGATCCTTAAGAATATTTTCCATTCTTGCTAGGGTTCTTTCTAAATTATCAAGTCTTGACCTCAAGACTTGGTTTTCCGTCATTGAATCCATAGACTTGGATTTTTCTTGACCCCTATGAGCATTTCTATATCTAGGCATATATCTATAATCCTTAGAGTTATTCCCTAAATTGTTATCTACCTTCCTAGCCTTAGGTGTGATAAATCTAGCATGAGGAGGAATATATTTACCCTTAGTGTCATCATGCTTCCTACTTTCATGATAATTAGTATTAAAATGATTTAAATTTGAACTAGCATTCAAACTAGGGTTTACCACCCTTACCCTTGAAGCTCTCTTCTTCTCCCACTTCTTCAAGTGCACCAATTTCTTGAGCTCTCTTCTCCTTGGGCACTTTGTGTGGTAGTGACCCCACTCACCATATGTAAAGCACCTAATATGCTTCTTCTCCTTCTTCTTCTTCTTCCTACAACTCACATTAGTTTCTAAATTAACTTTAGTGAGTTTAGGGTTTACCTCCTTTACCTTCTTGAGCGAAGGACATCTACTCTTGTAGTGCCCCATCTTACCACACTCAAAGCATTTGATGTGGTCCTTTGTGCTCTTCTTGGTAGTTGAGGTGGAGGGTTGAGCTTCTAAGATCTCCTCTTCCTTGGATTGCTCTTCTTCCTCTTCACTTGAAGATGTGGAAGGTTCCACTTCTTCCTCCCTTGATGATGTGGATGATACCTCCTCATCTTCCTTCTCCTTCTCGGATGTTGAGCTCATGTCAACATTCGATTGGTCCTTCTCTTCTTGGACCAATGAACCCTTCTCCTTGGGCTCTTCCACTCCTTGGATTTTTGTAGGGTCTTCATGATAGGCAATGATCTTTTTCCAAAGATCACTTGCATTTGTGGTTTCACCTACACTCAACAAAATATTAGAAGGTAGTAAACTATGTAAAATTCTCGTTACCTCCTTGTCCGCCTCCGATTGCTCTCGTTGCTCTTCGGTCCAATGCCGAGGTCGGAGGCGTTTACCCTTCTTGTCCGTAGGAGCTTCAAATGGGTCACTCAAGACAACCCATTGATTCCAATCCATTTGGAACCATGTCTCCAACCGCTTCCTCCAATAATTGAAGTCTTCTTTGTCATACGGAGGTGGAATTCGGATATCCCATCCGAGCGGTCCTTCGGACTCCATCTTCTTCTTCCTCTAGCTTCTTGCTCTCTTGGCGGTTAGTCCGTAGAAGAGCGACCTCGCTCTGATACCACTTGTTAGGACCTTGCCCGCTAGAGGGGTGAATAGCGTCTCACCCAAAACTTTACTTCTTAATAATGTTAGTGCACGAAAAATACAAAACAAACTAACAAACACTGTTAACCTAAAAAGAACAAGAAGAAGACAACCAAACACAAACCCTAACACAAGGTGTTTACGTGGTTCGGAGATACCATGCACCTCCCCCACGGCGTGTCCGTAAGGTGGACGATCCCTCAATCCGTCGGTGGATTAGTCCCTGGCAAACTCCGGCTAGCTCAACCTCCTTGTGGGTGGAGAAACCTCACCACAACACCAACCAAGAACACTTGGACACAAGAGAACCTTGAGCACGTTTGGTGACTACTAATTAGGCTTTAACCAAGTCTAATTTCGTCACCTTGGCCGGCCATCCCAAGCTCCTTCTTATAGAGCTTGGAACAAATCAGTAAGCTTATTTGCCCGTTACCAGTCGACTGGTCCTTGCACCAGTCGACTGGTGTCAGCCCAACGGCTCTCTCAACGGCTATCTACAGTGCACCAGTCGACTGCTACAGTCACCAGTACTGCTGCAGTAACGCTACAGTAAACCCTAATTCTAATATTTTACCTCGAGTACATTCACTCAATACTCGTTCTCGCCCGAGCAACCTAGACCTAGCCTTCTAGCCTCCTCCATCAGCCTTGCGTCCCTCGGATGCCTCCCCATCCTTCACGTCTTGCCTTCTGGAGCTTCCATCGGCCTTGTCATTGTTGTCGGGTCTTCCTTTGCCAAGAGATCGCGCCTCCGGGACTTCATCCATTGCCAAGTCACACTTGGACTTACGTTGCCAAGACTACATGCTTGGACTTACACCGCCAAGACTCATCCTTGGACTTTCCTCCTTTTCCAAGATCACACTTGGACTTACGTTGCCAAGACTACATGCTTGGACTTACACCGCCAAGACTCACCCTTGGACTTTCCTTGTTGTACCTGTATCCTGCACACTCACAATGCATATCAAATACAACAATAAACCTAACTTAAACCTTTGCCCAAACATCAAAACTTAGGGCACCTAGATTGCTCCAACACTTAACATCATTGATTCCAAATTTAACTTATCTGTTCTTAATGGTTTAGATTTGAATCACAAGCGGAACTTAACACTATTGATTCAAATCTACCTAGGTTATTAATTCCATAAATATTAATTTCCAAAATTGGCTTCCAGGACTGCATGGCGAGACACATGACCTTCTTGGATATGGGAGCAACCACCACCGCCTAGGCAAAGTCTTTTAAGGAAAGCTAATATTTATTTCCTTAGATAACTCTAGGTTAACCAAAAGGAACAATCGAATCACAAATTCGAAAAAGAAGAAAACACAAAATCGAAAAATAAATTCGATAAACTAGATCTAATTGCCTCTTGTATTTAGAATTCATACAAAGAAAAATAACTAGTATGATGCGGAAGAAAAATACTAGTTATACCTTGTCTTTGTAAGCTAATGACCTCGAGATCTTCTGTCATATTCCTCGCCTCGCCTTGGACGTCGTGTGGGTGACAATCCTCCAAGATGAACACCACCAAAAAGCTTCCTCCTTTTTCTTCTAAAATCCGACCACCACCATCACCAAGGAGAAGAGAGCAAAGGGAGAGGAAGAAGGGAGAGGGTCGGCTACCAAGAGATCACCCAAGCAAAAGAATAAGAGTTGTGTCTCATGAAGTCCCCTCACCCCTTCTTTTATATTACTTGCCCAAGGCAAATAAGGAAAAACCTTTTACAAAAAATAAAATCATCCAAGAGTTTTTCCTTTTTCCTTTTTATTTTTCCTTTTCTTTCCTCTTGATTGAATCAATCATCAATCAATGGTCGAGATCAATCTTATTTGGTTTAGGATTGAATTTGGTTTAATCCTATTGGCCGGCCCTTGCTTGGGCACCAAGCAAGGCGGCCGGTCACAATTAAAAGGAAAGGAAAAATAATTTTTTTAAAAAAATTTACAAGAAAAAATCCTCTTATAAAATTTACAAGCTCTCTTTCCTAAAGTAGGAGTTAAAAAAGGAAAGTTTCTAAAAATTAAAACCATGTTTTAAATTTAAAAACTCTCTTATAAAATTTCCTTCTTTAACATGGTAATAGAAAATTTAAATTTTAAAACTTCTTTTCCCTTTTTTCTTAAACCATAAGGATGGTTAAAAAAAGAAAGTTTTAAAATCTTTTAAACTCTCTATTTAAACATGTGGCCTAATTCAAATAAGGAAAGTTTTAAAAATTAAAATCTCTCTTTTAAAACTTATAGTTTTCTACAAAGAGAAGATTTTAAAAATTCAAAACAACCCTCCCTTTTTGAATTATTATGGCCGACCCCTACAAGCTTGGTCACCAAGCTATAGGGTCGGCCCCTTCAAGAGGAAGTGGCCGACCATTGCTTGGTCACCAAGCAATGGTCCGGCCTCCTTCTTGGACACCAAGAAGAGTCTTACATTTGGATGGACTTGAGGCTATAATGAGGCTACGAAAGGAACCTAGAGGAGAAATTGGTTTTGACCTTCCGATGAGCTTGAGTATCCCGTGTTCGCCCCGAACACACAACTCAAGTTCATTGATAATAACTCATTCCACTAGAGAGTTATTACCGCACTACCACACCAATCCCAAATTACATTATGGGCTCCTTCTTATCATGAGTGTGTTAGTCTCCCTGTGTTTAAGATTATGAATGTCCACTAATTAAGTAAGTTACTGACAACTCACTTAATTAATATCTAGCTCCAAGAGTAGTACCACTCAACTTTATTGTCATGTTGGACTAGGTCCACCTGCAGGGTTTAACATGGCAATCCTTATGAGATCCTCTTGGGGACATTCTCAACCTAGATAACTAGGACACAGATTCCTTCTATAATCAACAACACACACTATGAGTAATATCATTTCCCAACTTATCGGGCATATTGATTTATCGAGCTAAACCTCACCCTTTGATAAATCAAAGAAATAAATATTAAATATATGTACTTGTTATTATATTAGGATTAAGAGCACACACTTCCATAATAACTAAGGTTTAGTTCTTTTACAAAGTCAGTACAAAAAGAACATACCTAAATGATCCTACTCAATACACTTAAAGTGTATTAGTGTAATTTATTAGTCAAGATAAATTAATACTTAATTACACTACGACTATACTGATAGTTTTTTCCTTTCTATCTTAGTCGCGAGCAACTGTTTATAATTTATAGAGAATCGACAACATGATCTTCTGAGTGTGACACCACACTCCATGTTGTCTACTATATAAATTAATTGAACAATTACATTTAATAAATAAATGCAGATATTGACCAATGTGATTCTTTTACTTTAACAAATAAATGTTTACAAAAGCTAGGCTTTTAGTATACACTCTAACACTAGTCTTAGGGTACCAAAGTCCTACACTTATAGTCCTCTTAATGTGTATAAGTATCCTTTTTTACATTAGTTAAGTGTGATTCTTTTGCATAAGATTAGTATCTAGTACACATATCTACTGTAAATAAAATATCAGGTCGGTTTGCAGTTAGGTAAAGCAGACTTTCTATTGCACTTCTATAATATTTTAAGTCTACTTATTTTCCATCTAAGTCAGAGTCAATTTTAACATTAGTTGTCATTAGGGTATTAATATTTTTAGAAATTTTCATTCCAAATTTCTTAATTAATTCTTTGGCATATTTTGTTTGAAAAACATAAATTCTCTCTTTTATTTATTTCATTTGTAATCCTAAGAAGAAATTGAGTTCTCCTACTAGGCTCATTCCAAATTCATTTTCCATTAATTTAATGAATCTTTTAAAAATTAGTATTTGTTGAGCCAAAGATTATGTCGTCTATATAAATTTAAGCTATAAAAAAAATCTAAGGGGTTAACAAATAAGGTTTGGTCTATTTAGCCTTGGTCAAACCCTTCAAATATTAGGTGATCCTGTCCGAATCAGGAGTCAAGGGACGCTGGGCACGTGGCGTTTCCTGCGGAATCCTCGAATGCTCCGGTGAACCTGCAACAAAACCGGGCCGGGAGGGGTGTCCCGGCGACGGCCCTCCGACGCTCAAGTCAGGCGAGGAATAACAAAAAGGTGGTTCCCAAATCAAGATTTTTCATACCTCCGGTGAAGAAATGGAGGCCTTATATAGACCTTTGGAGGAGACCCGAATGCCCCGGTCAAATCAACAACATGCCTTTGACCATGCTCAAGTATGGGTCTGTCAGAAGGGCCATGCCCAAATATGGATCTATCAGGAAGATGTTCATGAGACCATACTGCTACTGTACCGACCATTTCACGATGTGACGGCGAGATCCTCCATCGTGCGATTTTGTGTACGGCCTAATCATCAGACATGCTCCTGCTAACATCCTAGATCCAGGGCCGAGCGGATGAGCCGCTCGGCTACCTTTTACCCTCGCCCATATTTCTGCCGAGCGAACTCCCGCTCGGCCCTTATGCTTCTGCCGAGCGGACTACCGCTCGGCCCTTCGATCTCCCAGCCTTGACGTCGGAAACCCAAGCCCTTGGATGGGTTAACTCTAGCTCCGCTCGGACCTACCCCAGCTGCTCGGCTCGCTTAGTTAGCCTACCCTGGGTCTACTGCCGGATCACTTGCCTTCCCTTCAAGTCTAGTCGAAGGAGGCAGTAAGTCCGACTGACTGGACTGCGTGTCCGAGCGGGTAGTCGTCGCCTATAATATTCTTTGAGCCGTTCGGTCCTTACCTCAGGTTAGGCCGTTCGGCTATTCAATTGGGATGCCTTGTCGTTCCAGATAAATGTTTATTCGCCTGCATTTCCCGAAAATCGCGCAAAATCTTTCTCATTAAATCACAGCATGCGCGGTATGACGCGCATTAATTGCACTCGGTGACGGAGCGCCGACGATCGATCCGGTGGGCGGCGACGCCACGACGCAGGCGTTGTTGGCGGCCGATGGCGTCGTGCTCGACACCAGCGGACGTGGAGGCCGACCTGCCTCTGCAGTATAAAGTCTTCCTCTCCTTCCTTCGCCGCACGCTTGTTTGCGTGTTGCCTTCTGTTCCATTCCATTGCTGCGGCCTCCGGTGATCTAGTGTCTGGGTTTAGGCGGCGATCCCCTCATCGGTGATTCTTCCGACCTCTTTCCTTCCCCGTGAGTCCTCTGCCTTCACTTATCAGGTTTTTCCTGCTCCTTTCGCCCCTTTCCTTCCCCTTTCTTCAATTTCTCGCCATTCTTCCGCTTTTCTGAGATGGCAAGCTCCTCCGCACCCGCTGGTAGCGCTCTGGGCCCTTGGTACTTGACCATGGAGAGCCGATTCGATGAGGAGCACGCCCGGCGCCTCATCCGGACATATGAGCTTCCTGATGACCACGAAATAATCCTAGCCGACGCGACCGATCGGCCACATGACCCGCCGACCGGCTCTATTTGTCTCTTTTTAGACCAATTCCAGGGCGGCCTTAGATTTCCCACTCATTCTTTTATTTTGGAAGTTTGCAACTACTTCCGCATCCCGCTCGGCCAGCTTGTGCCGAATTCCTTTAGGTTGCTGAGCGGGATGGTCGTCCTCTTTAAGTTGCACAGCATTCCTCTCGACCCTAAGATATTCCATTTCTTCTTCTACCCCAAACAATCAGAACCGGGCACTTTTATCTTCCAAAGCAGAATAGGCTTCAAGTTTTTTGATAACATGCCGACCTCCAACAAGCATTGGAAGGAGTTCTTCTTTTACATTCGACTCCCCGATCGGCCAGCATTCCGAACTAAATGGCAAACTGCTGTGCCGACCCAGCCGGAGCTCGGCAAATTCAGAAGCAACCCGGCCTACCTTCATGCGGCCAACTGGTTATCTGGTCAGTGGTACAAAATTGACCACCTGCTGCTCAAAGGGGTCTTGTACATTTTGGGTTGTCTCCGTTCGGGCCAATCTCCCATACCGCATGGGTAAGGATTCTTCATTCCCTTCGCTTTTTTGTCTAACCGATTTTAATTTTTTCCCCTCATTTGAAGTCATGTGGCGCTCTAAGGCTACTGCTCATTTGAAACTGAAGTCCAATGAGATTGAAGCGGCCACCAAAGGAGGGGCACAGTCCGCCCGAAACAGAGGCTGCCTCTTCCGATTCTGCGGCGGTTGAGGCGGAAATCGATCCTGTTTCCTCGGCTCCCGCCGAGTTGGGCGTTCCGCATGTCGAGGATCCCCCATTGGAGATGCGGCGGAAGCGTCGAAGAGACCTGAACCCTCCGCCGACCCAGGAGGAGGGACTACAAGCGCCGATCGGCGTGACTTCGCCCGACCGCACGCCATCACGGATCGGGACCCCTATGGCGTCGCCACCAGCACAGCTTTCTGGTTCTCCTCCCGGACTCGTCGTCGCTGCGACGGTTCGGCGAAACTTCCACTATAGGGGAGTCTTCGGGCCAGGCTACCGCAGCTGCCGAAGCGGCATCCGGCCATCCAACCATCAAGATTCTATCCGCCGATCGGTACCGTCGAGCCCTGCTCACGAAATAACCTCGACGGGTCCGCCGCTAAGCTCTTCGAGGACGCCCGATTCAAAGGCGATCGACTCGGCGATAATAATATGCGTGACGCAGTAAACCCATCTTCATTCCGTGTCATGCTATTGTTTGATTCCCGATATTATTATTTCCCTTACAGCCTGGTGAACAAATTGCCACTAGCCATCGGTGGCCGAGTTAGAGGGCCTCCTGAAAAACTTCAAGTGTCGGAAGGTTCCACGGCCGAGCGGGAGAAACAATCCCTCGAGGCCGAACAGAAAAAGGCCGCCGATCAGGCTAGAGGCCTTGGTGAAGAAGCGCGACAAAGAGGTGAAGCGCGCTGGTAGCCGGAAGAGGCAGGCGATCGCTGACCTGGACAAAATGAAAGTGGAGGTCCGTGCGCTAGGTCAACAATCCAAGGATCTGGAGGCCCAGCTGAACGCCGAACAGGAGGCCCGTTCGGCCGAACGCACAAAGGCTGAAGCAAACTTGAAGGCCCTCCAAGATTCTTTAACTGGCTCCCGGGCGGTCCTCAAAAAATATAAGGAGGAAGAACCGAGTCGCCTGGCTGCAGCGCGCCAAGAATACCTTCAGTCAGAGAGGTTCGGCGTAAAGTTTGGGGGCCACATCTCTTCTACTTTCGCCGAGGCGGTTAAGGTCACCGTGGCGTATCTGAAGAAGAGCGGCCACCTTCCTGAAGGCATGCATATTCCCGCCTCCGACCTGACGGCCCTGCTTGATGATATCCCCGATGCTTTCTTTAATTTCGAGGACCCGGAGTGATGTGCGTCATTTAAGCACTCTTTGTATTTCATTCGCTGGGCGGATGTTAAATTTTTGTAATTGCCGCTCGGCGCAATGGCCTTTGTTAAAATTGTTTACCCTTCATTGCCTTTGTATTCTTGGTGCTCGTTCGTAGAGTCAGTTAAGCTCTATTCGTTTAAATCGCTTAGAGGATTCACACTGCTTGTATTCAGCAAATGCCAAGTGTTGGCAAACTGAAAACCGGTCGGTGAGGCTCTCGATGTCTAACGACAGTTTGTCGATCTCGAGACTACACTCCCGACGGCACGGGGTCTTCCCATCGAGCGTTTGGCTCGGTCCACATCCTCCCGGCCGAACAGCTCGGGGGTCTTCGGCATCGAGCCCGTGGCTCGGACATAATCCTCCCGGCCGATCGGCTCGGGGGTCTTCGGCATCGAGCCCGTGGCTCGGACATAATCCTCCCGGCCGATCGGCTCGGGGGTCTTCGGCATCGAGCCCGTGGCTCGGACATAATCCTCCCGGCCGATCGGCTCGAGGGTCTTCGGCATCGAGCCCGTGGCTCGGACATAATCCTCCCGGCCGAACGGCTCGAGGGCCTTCGGTGATAACGCGACCTCGAACGGGGGAGAGAATATATGATATGCTGGTCCGTGCAGAGGTCCAGCCCGGGAGGTTTATAGTCGCCGGTCCGACTGCGTCCCGACTCTTGGTCGGTCGCCCGGCGGTTTATAGTCGCCGGTCCGACTGCGTCCCGACTCTTGGTCGGTCGCCCGGCGGTTTATAGTCGCCGGTCCGACTGCGTCCCGACTCTTGGTCGGTCGCCCGGCGGTTTATAGTCGCCGGTCCGACTGCGTCCCGACTCTTGGTCGGTCGCCCGGCGGTTTATAGTCGCCGGTCCGACTGCGTCCCGACTCTTGGTCGGTCGCCCGGCGGTTTATAGTCGCCGGTCCGACTCTCGATTTTTAACGACGGTGCTCGTCGGTCTTCAAGTGATACCATATACCCGGCCGAACGGCTCGGGCCTTCACATCGAGCGCTGGGCTTGCATATAATCCTCCCCGAGGTAGTCTCGGCTATAATGTACCTTGCCGAGCGGCTCAGGCATTCGCTCCTAGGCAATAACCTCCCTCTATCACCCTGAACAGCGCAGGGTTTTAGTTTCCCATCCTGCCATAATAGTATGCAGCCCGGCCGAGCGGCCTGGGGTCTACAAGGCAACGATGCTTATGTTCTATACGCAGCCCGGCCGAGCGGCCTGGGGTCTTCTAGGCAACGATGCTTATGTTCTATACGCAGCCCGGCCGAGCGGCCTGGGGTCTTCTAGGCAACGATGCTTATGTTCTATACGCAGCCCGGCCGAGCGGCCTGGGGTCTTCTAGGCGACGATGCTTATGTTCTATACGCAGCCCGGCCGAGCGGCCTGGGGTCTTCTAGGCAACGATGCTTATGTTCTATACGCAGCCCGGCCGAGCGGCCTGGGGTCTTCTAGGCGACGATGCTTATGTTCTATACGCAGCCCGGCCGAGCGGCCTGGGGTCTTCTAGGCAACGATGCTTATGTTCTATACGCAGCCCGGCCGAGCGGCCTGGGGTCTTCTAGGCGACGATGCTTATGTTCTATACGCCGCCCGGCCGAGCGGCCTGGGGTCTTCTAGGCGACGATGCTTATGTTCTATACGCAGCCCGGCCGAGCGGCCTGGGGTCTTCTAGGCGACGATGCTTATGTTCTATACGCAGCCCGGCCGAGCGGCCTGGGGTCTTCTAGGCGACGATGCTTATGTTCTATACGCAGCCCGGCCGAGCGGCCTGGGGTCTTCTAGGCGACGATGCTTATGTTCTATACGCAGCCCGGCCGAGCGGCCTGGGGTCTTCTAGTGCTGATGATCTGGTCTTATTTCTGCTCCTCGGATTTTTCATTTCTGCATTTTCAATAATCAGTCGAAAAATGTACACGTAGTGGTTTACAGTGATACCCCTTTCACCCCGCCCGGTAAGGCTGGAGGTGGTTCGCGCTCCACGGCCTATCTAGTTGTCGACCGCCCTCATCTTCCAGATAATACGCGCCCGAGCGGAGCTTTTCGATGATTTTGAAAGGACCTGCCCATGGAGCCTCCAGCTTACCGACGTCGCCGACCGGCTTGGCCTTTTTCCAGACAAGATCGCCGACTTGGAATGCTCTGGGAATGACGCGTCGGTTGTAGTTTTGTTTCATCCGCTGACGATATGCCATCAGCCGAACTGACGCCTTTGCCCTTTCCTCTTCGACCAAATCTAGCTCCATGTTTCTCCGCTCGGCGTTGCCCTCATCGTAGCATTGTATCCGAGCGGATTCAACGCCGACTTCAACCGGGATGACGGCCTCACCGCCATATACCAAATGGAACGGTGTGACTCCCGTCCCTTCTTTCGGCGTCGTCCGGATGGCCCACAAGACGCTCGGCACTTCATCTGGCCAACTTCCTCCCAAATGATCGAGCCGAGCGCGCAGAATACGAAGGATTTCCCGACTGGCGACTTCGGCTTGACCATTGCTTTGAAATGTTGCTCAATGCCGTAGCTATTGCACCAATCTTCTAACATTTTCCCTGTGAACTGCCGCCCGTTGTCAGACACTAGTCGGCGAGGGATGCCGAACCGACAAATGATGTGTTGCGAGATGAATTTTTTCACCATTTGTTCCGTAATCTTTCGGCTCGGCCTCCACCCACTTGGAGAAGTAATCTACCGCCACTAGTAAAATTTCCTCTGCCCGGTCGCCATCGGCAATGGACCTACAATATCCATTCCCCAGTGATCGAACGGACATGAGATGGTTGATGCCTTCATCTCCTCTGCGGTCGGTGGGAGAAGTTGTGATACTTGATGCCCGGCCAAGAGGATCTTCTTGGCTAACGAGCGCCCGCCCGGATGACCGCCACATGATCCTTGGTGTACTTCCTGAAGGATGTACGCCGAGTCTTCTGAGCTCACACATTTCAACAAAGGGCGCGAGAAAGCTTTCTTGTACAGTTGATCTCCAATGAGTGTAAACCGACCGGCCCTCCTCCTGAGAAGTTGGGCTTCATCCCGATCGGCAGGTGTTTTTCCCGAGCGGAGGAACTCTATGATGGATGTCCTCCAGTCGTCTGGAAATGAGAGCCCCTCCATCCGATCGACGTGCGCCACCAGCAGCTTTTATCTCCAATATGAAATTCCTTACCCACAATGTGCTTATCATGAAAATTCTTGATCTTTTCTTTGAAAAGTAGCCTTGAGTTTTCAAAGGCTTCAGCCGAATTTCCTCAAGCTATTGATTTCAAAGGTGCTTTGTTGTCCTGCTAGGCTAGCTTCAAAATAGAAGATTTCACCGCCCAACATGCCGTGCTGCCTGTAATCCGGCTATAATGGCCTCGTACTCTGCTTCATTGTTGGTGGCCTTGTAGTCCAGCCGGACTGATAGGTGCATCTTTTCTTCTTGCGGTGAGATGAGCAATATCCCAATCCCACTTCCGAGCCGAGTGGAAGACCCATCCACATATATCCTCCATAGAGCTTCCAATTCTGGCCTCTGTACCTCGGTCACAAAATCAGCCAAGGATTGGGCTTTAATCGCCGGGCGGGGCTGGTACTGGATATCAAATTCGCTTAACTCTGTTGTCCACTTGATAAGTCGTCCGGACGCTTCTGGATTCAACAGGACTCTTCCGAGTGGACTGTTCGTCCGGACAATGATTGTGTGGGCTAAGAAATACGGTCGAAGGCGCCGAGCGGCTAGAACCAGAGCAAAGGCCAACTTCTCGAGTCCGGTGTAGCGAAGTTCAGCATCTTTCAAAATGCTCTTCATCGCCCGCCCTCACAAGTGCCGAGCCTACAGCATGCTCAGTTGATGACAGATACATATACAGTGATTCCCCGCCGATCGGCTTGGCAAGTATAGGCAGGGAATTTAGGTATGTCTTCAACTCTTCAAATGCTCGGTCACACTCCTCATCCCACTGGAACTTTGTAGCTTTTCGCAGGATCTTGAAGAAGGGCAGGCTCCGATCGGAGGTTCTAGAGATGAATCTGGATAAAGCAATTATCCGACCGGTCAACCTTTGCACTTCTCTTGTATTTCTTGGGGGCGTCTTGCAGGGCTTTCACCTTGTTGGGATTTGCTTCGATTCCCCGCTCAGTCACTATATACCCCAAGAAACGCCCTCCTTTAGCTCCGAACAGGCATTTTTGGGGATTTAGCTTGACTCCATATTTGCGCAGTGTTTGGAAGGTTTCTTCCATATCTTTGAAAAGATCAGCCGCTCGGACGGATTTGATAAGGATGTCGTCCACATAAACTTCTAGATTCCGCCCATCTGCTCCTTGAACACCTTGTTCATCGAGCGTGGTTGCTGCTGGCATTCTTTAATCCGAACGGCATCACGTTGTAGCAATATGTGTCGTTACAAAGCTTACTTTTTCTTGATCTTCCCGGCGGCACTTGATGATACCCTTGGTAGGCATCAAGCATGCAATTAATTCGGCCGTAGAGTCCACCAATGATCTATCCGGGGCAGAGGATTTGGTGCTGTTCAGGTCTCGAAAGTCGATGCACACCCTCCACTTGCCGCCCGGCTTGAGACCAAGACTACGTTGCTCCTTGGTGTGGCCGGCCCTTAGAAGTTTTTCTACTCACCGGATAATGGTATTCGCTTTCGTCAAGTCCCTTTTCTCTGCTTTCATCGCCGAGCGTCCCGGACATGCAATTCATGCAAGATCGTTGGCGAAATGCGGCAACTCATGTGTCGACTGGACAAAGACATCATAATTTTGCCGGAGGCATTGGATCAGCCTCTCCTTTTTCCCCCGGATCCGCAGCGATGAAAGTGGTGGCTTCCGATCGGGTCGGATGGATCTGAACTTCCTCCTTTCATCATAAATTAAAGCGGGGGTTTCTCGTGCACCTCAATTCGGGGGACCTTCCGAGCGGAAGAAGCTTCGGATCATCTCTATATAGCAACGCCGAGTCTGCTAGTTGATCTCCCGCACTTCTCCAACTTTGTCCTCCACGGGAACTTTATCTGGTGGAAGGTTGAGACAACCGCTCGGAATTCGCCGAGCCCCGGTCGTCCCAAAATGAAAGATGATGGAGAGTCGACCACCACGAAGTTTATTGTCCCGGTCCTCCGGAGCGTTCTTCTCCCATGAGATGGCGGTAAATCTGTCCGACCCGAACTTCATTGCCAAAACCCGAGGCGGGGTTATCATGGGCAAGACTCGGTTTGATCAATTTGCAACCGATCGAACGCCTTCTTGAATATGATGTTGACCGAGCTCCTGTGTCAACAAATATGCGTGAATGGTGTAATTTGCTATTACCGCTTTAATGAGCAACGCGTCGTCGTGTACTTCTACTCCTTCTAAATCCCGGGCCCGAAAGTGATTTCCGGTCCGCTCGCCCGCTCTTGGCTACCTGGATCTGCCGGACGCCCGCCTTTCTTGCTCGGTTGAGTCTCCTCCGGCCGGCCCGCCAGAATAACGTTGATTTCGCCCGGGAAATATTGCTTCTGTTTTCCTCCCGAGTGGATGGTCGGGACCGTTCCCTAGACGCCCGACGATTCTCTTGTCCGGGTGATCGTGCCGATCAGGCCCGTGATGTTGCCTCTCCATGCGGGTCCGGCGGCTTCCCGAGCCCTTCGCCTCTGTCACGGGGAGACCGCTTCACCCTCGGAACGGGATTAGTCACGAAGGAAGACCGGCAATCTCGTGTTGTGCGTGTCGGGCGGTGGAAGGAGCGAACATAGGAGTCCACCTCTTCTTTGGCTTGGGCCGAGCGGCATCCACTTCTTGTACATGCGATCCGGTGTGGGGAGATTGCTTCACCCTTGGTCCTCTAGGTGGTTCTTGAGCGGAGTGCTGCTTCCGCTCGGCATGAATAAGTGCACGCTCGGTTGGAGCTTCTTTTTCCGAGCGGCTTGCGCTTCTTCCACGCTTATGTATTCAGCCCGATGTAGCATGTGATCATAGTCTCGGCGCGGATGAGCGATCTGAAGAAGTCCCCATCAACAAGGCCTTGTGTGAAGGCGTCATCATCGCTTCCATGGGTTTGGGATGTCCATCGCCACTTGGTTGAATCGCCTGGATGTAAGTTGCGATTCCTTTGGCTCTTGTTTGATGGCGAACAAGCCGACGCTTGTTTTCCGATAACGCCGACCGCGGGCGGTGGTGGAGGAAGGCTTCAAGTCCTTGAAGCTTGTGATGGATCCGTCCGGCAGCCTCCGGAACCACCTGAGCCGATCCCGAGAGCGTGGTAAGGAAGACTCGGCACTTCACTCCATCAGTGTATTGGTGGAGCGTGGCGGTATTATCAAACTTACCCAAATGATCATCCGGGTCCGTTGTTCCATTATACTCGCCGATCGTAGGGGGCACGTAGTGCTTGGGCAAAGGATCTCGCAGAATGGCTTCCGAAAATTGGCGGTTGGTCCGCTCGGGAGATGAGTCCGTCCGGGGGGCTTTCCCTTTTCTGTCATCCCGTCTTGGCATTTCGTCTGAGGAAGAGCCTCTATCTCTTCGAGCTGGTGCTGCTTCAGGGGTGCGAAATAGGGCCCGATGGAATGCGATGGTGGCTTGAGGTGCTTCCGCTCGGCCACCAGACGCAGATGTCGCTTGTTGCTCGGCGGATGCTTTTTGTTTTTGCTCCACGAGTTTGGCGGCCCTTATCTCGACCAGAGCGTCGAGTTCCTCCCTTGAAAGCGTCACCGTGTGCTGTCGTCCAGCCTCGTCCATTGTTTCCGATCGGAAGCAGGAGCGTTCCCACAGACGGCGCCAATTTGATCCTGTCCGAATCAGGATCAAAGGACGCTGGGCACGTGGCGTTTCCTGCGGAATCCTCGAATGCTCCGGTGAACCTGCAACAAAACCGGGCCGGGAGGGGTGTCCCGGCGACGGCCCTCCGACGCTCAAGTCAGGCGAGGAATAACAAAAAGGTGGTTCCCAAATCAAGATTTTTCATACCTCCGGTGAAGAAATGGAGGCCTTATATAGACCTTTGGAGGAGACCCGAATGCCCCGGTCAAATCAACAACATGCCTTTGACCATGCTCAAGTATGGGTCTGTCAGAAGGGCCATGCCCAAATATGGATCTATCAGGAAGATGTTCATGAGACCATACTGCTACTGTACCGACCATTTCACGATGTGACGGCGAGATCCTCCATCGTGCGATTTTGTGTACGGCCTAATCATCAGACATGCTCCTGCTAACATCCTAGATCCAGGGCCGAGCGGATGAGCCGCTCGGCTACCTTTTACCCTCGCCCATATTTCTGCCGAGCGAACTCCCGCTCGGCCCTTATGCTTCTGCCGAGCGGACTACCGCTCGGCCCTTCGATCTCCCAGCCTTGACGTCGGAAACCCAAGCCCTTGGATGGGTTAACTCTAGCTCCGCTCGGACCTACCCCAGCTGCTCGGCTCGCTTAGTTAGCCTACCCTGGGTCTACTGCCGGATCACTTGCCTTCCCTTCAAGTCTAGTCGAAGGAGGCAGTAAGTCCGACTGACTGGACTGCGTGTCCGAGCGGGTAGTCGTCGCCTATAATATTCTTTGAGCCGTTCGGTCCTTACCTCAGGTTAGGCCGTTCGGCTATTCAATTGGGATGCCTGACGGCGCCAATTTGATCCTGTCCGAATCAGGAGTCAAGGGACGCTGGGCACGTGGCGTTTCCTGCGGAATCCTCGAATGCTCCGGTGAACCTGCAACAAAACCGGGCCGGGAGGGGTGTCCCGGCGACGGCCCTCCGACGCTCAAGTCAGGCGAGGAATAACAAAAAGGTGGTTCCCAAATCAAGATTTTTCATACCTCCGGTGAAGAAATGGAGGCCTTATATAGACCTTTGGAGGAGACCCGAATGCCCCGGTCAAATCAACAACATGCCTTTGACCATGCTCAAGTATGGGTCTGTCAGAAGGGCCATGCCCAAATATGGATCTATCAGGAAGATGTTCATGAGACCATACTGCTACTGTACCGACCATTTCACGATGTGACGGCGAGATCCTCCATCGTGCGATTTTGTGTACGGCCTAATCATCAGACATGCTCCTGCTAACATCCTAGATCCAGGGCCGAGCGGATGAGCCGCTCGGCTACCTTTTACCCTCGCCCATATTTCTGCCGAGCGAACTCCCGCTCGGCCCTTATGCTTCTGCCGAGCGGACTACCGCTCGGCCCTTCGATCTCCCAGCCTTGACGTCGGAAACCCAAGCCCTTGGATGGGTTAACTCTAGCTCCGCTCGGACCTACCCCAGCTGCTCGGCTCGCTTAGTTAGCCTACCCTGGGTCTACTGCCGGATCACTTGCCTTCCCTTCAAGTCTAGTCGAAGGAGGCAGTAAGTCCGACTGACTGGACTGCGTGTCCGAGCGGGTAGTCGTCGCCTATAATATTCTTTGAGCCGTTCGGTCCTTACATCAGGTTAGGCCGTTCGGCTATTCAATTGGGATGCCTTGTCGTTCCAGATAAATGTTTATTCGCCTGCATTTCCCGAAAATCGCGCAAAATCTTTCTCATTAAATCACAGCATGCGCGGTATGACGCGCATTAATTGCACTCGGTGACAGAGCGCCACGTGTCGATCCTGGTGTGGCGGCGACGTCACTTACGAGGGGATGCGCCCGTTTGAAATGGACGGCCCGATGGCGTCCTTGTTTCTCGTGCCCTGGATCGGACGGTGGAGGCTGACCTGCCTCTGCAGTATAAAGTCTTCCTCTCCTTCCTTCGCCGCACGCTTGTTTGCGTGTTGCCTTCTGTTCCATTCCATTGCTGCGGCCTCCGGCGATCTAGTGTCTGGGTTTAGGCGGCGATCCCCTCATCGGTGATTCTTCCGACCTCTTTCCTTCCCCGTGAGTCCTCTGCCTTCACTTATTAGGTTTTTCCTGCTCCTTTCGCCCCTTTCCTTCCCCTTTCTTCAATTTCTCGCCATTCTTCCGCTTTTCTGAGATGGCAAGCTCCTCCGCACCCGCTGGTAGCGCTCTGGGCCCTTGGTACTTGACCATGGAGAGCCGATTCGATGAGGAGCACGCCCGGCGCCTCATCCGGACATATGAGCTTCCTGATGACCACGAAATAATCCTAGCCGACGCGACCGATCGGCCACATGACCCGCCGACCGGCTGTATTTGTCTCTTTTTCAACCAGTTTGTAGTCGGTCTGTGCTTTCCCCTACATCTGTTCGTCCGTGAAGTGTGCAATTACTTCCGCCTCCCGCTCGGCCAGCTTGTCCCAAATTCCTTCAGGCTGTTGTGCGGAGTGGTTGTCCTATTTAGGCTACACGACATCCCCTTAGCCCCCAAGATCTTCCATTATTTCTACTACCCCAAACAGTCCGAGTGGGGCACCTTCCTCTTCCAGTCGTGGATCGGCCTTGTTTTCTTTGACAAAATGTCAACCTCGAACAAACACTGGAAAGAGTACTTCTTTTACTTGTGTCTTCCCGAGCTGCCATCTTTCCGAACCAAGTGGCAGACCGCTGTACCGCTTCCACCAGATCTCGGAAAGTATAGGAGCTAGCCGGACTACCTTCATGCAGCCAACATGCTGGCCGGCCAAAAGCTCAACATCAACAAGCTACTTTGCGAAGGCGTCTTGTACATTTTCGGGTTGTCTCTGATCCGCTCAAATCTCCCATACCGCATGGGTAAGGATTCTTCCCCTGCAGCTGAAGTCATGTGGCGCTCTAAGGCTACTGCTCATTTGAAACTGAAGTCCAATGAGATTGAAGCGGCCACCAAAAAGGAGCTCGCCGAGCGGGGTCTTATCCCTAGCCGCCCGGCAGGTACAGGAGAGGGAGGGGCACAGTCCGCCCCTGAAACAGAAGCTGCCTCTTCCGATTCTGCGGCGGTTGAGGCGGAAATCGATCCTGTTTCCTCGGCTCCCGCCGAGTTGGGCGTTCCGCATGTCGAGGATCCCCCATTGGAGATGCGGCGGAAACGTCGAACAGACGGCGCCAATTTGATCCTGTCCGAATCAGGAGTCAAGGGACGCTGGGCACGTGGTGTTTCCTGCGGAATCCTCGAATGCTCCGGTGAACCTGCAACAAAACCGGGCCGGGAGGGGTGTCCCGGCGACGGCCCTCCGACGCTCAAGTCAGGCGAGGAATAACAAAAAGGTGGTTCCCAAATCAAGATTTTTCATACCTCCGGTGAAGAAATGGAGGCCTTATATAGACCTTTGGAGGAGACCCGAATGCCCCGGTCAAATCAACAACATGCCTTTGACCATGCTCAAGTATGGGTCTGTCAGAAGGGCCATGCCCAAATATGGATCTATCAGGAAGATGTTCATGAGACCATACTGCTACTGTACCGACCATTTCACGATGTGACGGCGAGATCCTCCATCGTGCGATTTTGTGTACGGCCTAATCATCAGACATGCTCCTGCTAACATCCTAGATCCAGGGCCGAGCGGATGAGCCGCTCGGCTACCTTTTACCCTCGCCCATATTTCTGCCGAGCGAACTCCCGCTCGGCCCTTATGCTTCTGCCGAGCGGACTACCGCTCGGCCCTTCGATCTCCCAGCCTTGACGTCGGAAACCCAAGCCCTTGGATGGGTTAACTCTAGCTCCGCTCGGACCTACCCCAGCTGCTCGGCTCGCTTAGTTAGCCTACCCTGGGTCTACTGCCGGATCATTAGGTATGTTGATAATCGTTCATACCAAGCCCTAACTGCTTGTTTTAATCCATATAAACTTTCTTTAACCTAAGGACATGGTTTGGGTGGTCTAAATCCTCAAATCCTGGAGGTTGATTTACGTTTGAGTTAGAGTAAAGTTTAATAGTTAGTAAATTAACATTCATTTCCATAATTAACTTCTAGGCTGTGGCGAGGCATTATGTCTTCTTGGATATTGGAACAACAACCACTTCTAGACAAAGTCTTTTAATGAAATTGAATATTTAATTTTCTTTCTGAGAATCCTTGATCTAACTAAATAAGTGTTGATCAAGCCTAAGTCTTTATGTATCCTAATCTAGGCAAGTATAAAGAAAGAAGTAAATTAAACATCAAACAAATTTATTTAATAATAAGGATGGTCTTTCTATTGGCTCACCCTAGATCATAACCTCGATAAAGTCTATCAAGGTAATGAATTTGATCTTTGGGGATCTAATATTGATCAAGTCCAACTTGATTAATCAAGTTAGATTTGGGGACTCGTGCTTGGACTACTTTTTTATTTGCTCAATTAACAAGAGATAGGTAGGATTTAAATTTATGTTTGACTTTATACCCAAGTTCGAATCGGTTGTATACGACCCTTTGTTTCCTAAAAATTAGCTCAAGATTCTTGAAACTCAAAGTGAACCATTCCAATGAGTCTCTAAGTTCCTTGACTTGACTTTTCAAGTTAGAATTTTCTTCCTCAAGTTGTTGGACTTGAGTTGAAGTTCCAGCTTGAACTGATTAGGTTAAGGAGCTTGGGTTAGTCACTTCCTTGAGGGCCTTGATCTCCTCTTAGAGTGACTTGACCCAGAGGTTGGATTTAGTCACTTCCAGGGGATTGGGAACCTTCTGAACTGGATACAGATCCATGGCTTCATTCGAACTCAGCTTCTGATTCTGTCTCGGACTCAGATTCGATAACTTGCTCTCGGGCCAGAAGTGCGAGGAAGCTTATCTGTTCGAGTTCTTTATTGGAGTGTTTCGATGATGATTCATCCCATGTTGCTTGTAGCGCCTTCTTCTTTCATTGCTTCTTCATTTCCTTCTGGTTTGGACAATTTTCCTTGATATGTCTCTTCTTGTTGTAGCCATAGAAGGTGACTTCAGACTTTGTTTTCGAGTTGGGGCTTGGTTGCATCGTCTTTGATTGGATCACCTTCTTGATCTCACATTTTGTGAAGCCCTTCTTTTTCTTGTATAATGTTTATACAAGGTTGATGAGCTCGATAGTGATCTCATCGTCGTCTTTTGAGTTTGATTCATTTTCGAGCTCGGGTTTGGTTCGACACTTGATTTTTGGTTCCCATGTTCTGCTTGTACCTACGACCAAAGTAATACCTTTCTCAGCCAACAATGCATTAGCCTGTTCATGAAGTTCAAATTCCAAAAATACCTCATCTAATTTAATTAATGAAAGATCCTTAGATACTTTGTAAGCATCTACCATGGATATCCATAAAATATTATTTGGAAATGCATTAAGTGTGTACCTGATAATGACACGATTCTCTACCTTTTGGTCGATTGCGTGTAGTCCGTTAAGCAGATCTTAGATTTGAGCGTGGAGTTGACTTGTCGACTCACCTTCCTACATTTTAATATTGTATAACTTATTTAAAATCAAGTCATGCTTACTTACATTAGTGTCGGAGGTGCCTTCGTATAACTCAATTAGCTTTCCCCATAATTCCTTAGCGTTGTTGAAGGGGTCGACCCGGTTCATCTCTTCTTTGGTTAAGCCACATTGAAGAGTCTAAGTTGCCTTTGCATCTACTTCAATCTTCTTATAGGTTGGTGCGTCCCATTTGTCGCAAGGAATGAGAGCTCTATTTTCGATGGGATATGTGAATGATGTCTGAATGTCTGTCTCTGAAGCTGTTAGTCGAACCTCATTTTATAGTCGAGCCAGACCTGATTCAGGTCCACTGATATCGGTATCAATCTTTAGCTCACCATTGATCGATTGATCGAGCCTTCTACATCTGCCTAGCTTTCCGTCTAGATGCTACCGTTTTGGATAAAGCCTTTGTTCAAACGACCAATCCCATCGTTTGATCGACCAATCCCGCTATCCTCGCTGGCTTATCTGGTCCGATCAACCCGATCCGATCAAGTCCCTGCTTATCTACTGTTCGATCGACTGAACTTGAGGTTCGGTCGACCAATCTCTTGGTAGAACCCGATCAAGCCACTGCTTATCTGATCTTTTTGCTTGAGGGTTCAGTCAACCGATCATGACCGAACAAGCCAAAATTTTAACATGTAAAGTGTTAATCTTCTTGCAAAACAAAGTTAGAATAAAAGACAAATAACATGTAAAGATAATTTTTGGCAGCCTTTGGACTGTCCGGTACTGACTTTGAGTTTCGCTAAAACTTTAAGTTAGAGTGACCCCTACTATTCCCTCTTCGAGGAACGCATCCTCACCTACTCCTCTCAGGAGAGTTTACCTTTTGTTAGACTAGTCCTTCAGACCGTCTAGACTCTTGCTCAGCATATGAGACTTTAGGACTTTCTGTTGGACTTCAATCCCCGGCCCATCCAGTCTTTCACTTGATGTCGACGACTCCTAGGATTTTCACCAGGTCATCCAGGATGAATGGCAAATCGGCTATGCTCAGCCGAGAAAATTGGTTGGCTCTACTATGCTAGAATAAGAAGATTGACTGGCTCTGCTCTACTCAATCAGGAAGACTGGTTGGCTTTGCTCTGTTCAGTTAGGAAGACTGGTTGGCTATGTTTTGCTCAACCAAGAAGACTAGTTGGATCGACTTAGAGGAGTGATGACTTGGTAAGGAATGTTGATCCGATCGGAACTCTTAAGTTTAGGGGCAGCCGAGTGACTATTTAGTTTGGAGCTACCGGTCGAGATGCCATTTAGAATTTGGTTGGGATGTTGTCCCTTTGAAACGAATCAGCTTTGCCACTGTTTGAAAATTTTTTTGTGCTAATCCGATTCCACTTGATGGTAAATGAAGTCAATTGGCTTTTTCTAGCCGATGAATTTTTTCAATGGGGATTGTCGAACATAATGATCCCATGGCCAAGCAAAGGAAGTTGATTAAAATTTTACCGGTTAAAATATGTCGATAAGACATTCATGAGAGTTGGCCATGTCGATTGGACATGCTAATCGGACGTTCTTTTACATTTACCTTTTAACTTCGATTTGCTCTTGCATGTCGATCGGACGTTCATGTGAGTTGAGCATGTTAATCGGACATGCTGATCGGACGTTCTTTTACATTTTACTTTGGACTTCGATTTGCTCTTGCATGCCAATCAAACGTTTGTGCGAGTTGAGCATGCCGATCTTTGATTACATGCCTCTTGAGGCTACCGATCGACAAACTTGGTTTTGCTATTTTAACATTGTTGACTCGAACTGCCAATTAGACGCTTAGTTCAAGTGCCATCTAGGATCTTCTTATTGAGTCAGCTCTTGGAAAATACCCTCAAGAGGGGCGCAAGGTTGGTCTTTTGTCTGCTTCACTTGACTCTGCCATTCGACGGAGCATCTTAGCATACTAATGACATTAATGGGTAGAATGATGATGAGATTGATGGTAATTACATAAATGTCGATGCCTTTTAGGAGGTGATTGGTCTGGCACCATAGTTGATTCTAGGGCATCTTTCACTTCATGCACTGCTCTCTCCTCCCTTCTTATTGGCTCAAGTGGGTGGCTCAGATGCCAACCTGCATCTTACAAGGAAGGAGGGAGAGCCTTGAACTCTATCTGAGGATCTCGAAGTATATCTCCAGTGGAGATCCTCTGAGATTGCTCGGATTTAATGGATTCTACTGCAGGTACTGTTGGTGTTGCAAGGTTGCAAACATAGTCCCACATTGAAAACATATGGGAAAGATCATGGGTTTAAAAAGAGAAAGATATCTCCATTGGAATGAGGCCTTTTAGAGAGAGCCCAAGAGTAAAACCATGAGGGTTTAGGCCCAAAGTGGACAATATCATGTCATTATGGAGATATCTAAATTTTTTTCGATCCAACAATTGGTATCAGAGCCCGGACTGCCAGAAGGTTTAACCGCCTATTGTGCACAAGAGTTATGGTCTGATTAAGCCATATGAGTATAATATTGGCCTCAAACAAAGAAAATTGGGGCTCCTATGTTCGGATCAAGAGGACCAGACACCAAGTAGGAAGTCCTAGTTGCGACTAGGCAAGGAAATCCTAGCAGGTCGGGTGGACCGAGGGGCAGGAAGACCTGGTGGGTTGAGGATAGGACATGGGAAGCCTGTGGTCCTTTGGTTGAGGGGGGATTGTTGGTGTTACAAGGTTGCAAACATAGTCCCACATTGAAAACATATGGAAAAGATCATGGGTTTATAAAGAGAAAGATATCTCCATTGGAATGAGGCCTTTTGGAGAGAGCCCAAGAGTAAAATCATGAGGGTTTAGGCCCAAAGTGGACAATATCATGTCATTGTGGAGATATCTAAATTCTTTTCGATCCAACAGGTACTTCTGTAGGTGAAGGATTCACCCCTTGTTGTTTCTGCATCATCTCTTTCACTCTAATCGCTACCAATAAACCAAAGTCCTCTTGAGATAAGATGGCGGAAGAGGGTTTTCTGGCGTTATCCATCTTTACGTTTCAAATCAGGTGAAGTTCCCACATACGACGCCAAATTTGATCCCGTCCAAAAGCTGAGAAGAGTGGACCACCAATGATGTTGTGCTGGTGTTGACCGCGATGAAGACTTCAAGCTAAAAATCAAGAGGAGAGGGTGAGTTGTCCCGTCACTAGAAGAATCTACAAACAGACCGAGCTTGCCTTGGCATTGCACTCTGATGCTTGAGGTCAGTCGCAGAAAGTTTTTAAGAGTCAGCTAAATGGTAGAGAGATGAAATGCATGAAGAATAAGCATGAGAAACGTACCCTGGCTCAGGGGGTGCCCTCTGGTAGATCAATGAGCAAGTCGTAATGCTGGTCGCCACCGCTCAAGTTAGTTTTCGATGATATCATGTATAAAGAAGATGAATAGTGCAATATAATAAATAACAAAATAAGTATATACAGTAAAGAGTCTCTCTCCTTTTCTCCTCCTCTCTCCCCTCCCGTTGATCTATGGGGGTAGTCTTTTTTAGGAGGGTCATGTCAAGACAAAAGATGTCAAAGGGTCATAATACCCTTGTCTAGGTGTCAAAGGGTCACGTTGCCCTTGCTTATGTGTTAGTAGATAAGATAAAAGGTTAATGAGCCCAGCGGTCTAACGGGCTTTTAATAGGTTTACTTGGTTCTGCTTCGCTCTACCAGGAAGACTGGCTGGTCGGATACTTTGCTTAGCTAGGAAGACTGGATGGTTGGATGCTCTGCTCGACCAAGAAGACTGGATGGTCGAATTCTCTGCTCGTCTAGGAAGACTGGCTAGTTGGATGCTCTATTTAGATAGGAAGATTGGTTAGTTTGACTCCACTCTGCTAGGCAAGATGGTTGGTTTGAAGAATGGTTGAGCGGCCAGTCAGGTCGGGTCAGCCTGTCAGGTCGGCATTGGCACGTCGGTGGTGGCGGGTTAGCCCTGGTGGGTCGGTCGGTTGGGTCAGCCTTGGTGGGGTGGCCGATCAGATCGGCACTAGCGGGTCAGTCGATCAGGTCGACAATGGCAGGTAGATCAGTCGGATCGACATTGGCAGGCTGGTTGGCTCTACTATACTTAGCCAAAAAGTGTTCACTTTGCTTTACTCAACCAAGAAGACTGGTTGACCTACTTGGCTAGTTGGCCTGCTCGGCCGATTGGCCGATCAGCTTTGGTTTCAGAGAGATGGTTATTAACCTCTCTTGACTTTGCCCCAACTCAGCATATCATTTTGACTTCTTTTTACATCCGTGACTGCTTTTAATAATTATTTTAATTTAATTGATTTATAAATTTTAAAATCAAAATAAAAAATAAATTGATTTTTTAAAGACAAATTAAATTAACCGAATAGAACTTTCAAATTTAATTAATTTTATCGAGTAATTTAATTTAATCCATATTTTACTCACACATGAACCTCTACTTTAGTCCAAAGCCATAGATATATTCCACACACAACTCACCCATGACTCGTCTCTGTATCATAGATCTCTTCTATCTCATCGCTAGCCCTAGTGTTGACAGGTGACTTATATTCGGATAAAGGCCAATGCGATGGATGTTATGGAAGAAAAAAATCTGTTAAAATTTTTCGTAATAAAATTATGTTATGATTTTATATAATAGAATTTTGTTACGATTTTCATAACAGAATTCTGTTGCGATTTTTCATAATAAAATTCTGTTATGATTTTATCAGGTTTGAGGTTTATGCATTATTTATAGGGATCATTATAAACCTATCGTACAATAACAATCACAAAAATCATGTAATATGATTCTCTTATATAGAGAGAATTCTAATAAAGTTTCAGCCATTTTTGTAGAGTAGGCATGCCGTTGAACCACGATAACTCTTCTTCTTCTTCTCATTCCTCGTGTTTGCTCTCCTTTTGTGCGTCTTATCTTGTTGCTCCGCGCAATCTCTTTCTCTTCTTCCGCTTTAGAGGTTGAGAGGTGTTGCCCCCCTCTTTGCGCAAAAATTGGTATCAAAGCTATAGATTTTTGGCAGATTTTTTTCAACGTGTTGGGGACGACTTTTGTGAAGTTTGATATGGTGAAGTTTGACAGAACCGAGAACTTCATATTATGGAAAAGAAGGGTCAAGGACTTGTTGGTGCAACAAGGCATGGAGAAGATGCTAGAAGAAAGAAAATCGGAAAGCATGGAAAGATCAGATTGGGAAGAACTTCAAGTGAAGGCAGTGACAACAATCAAGCTTTGTCTTACAAATGATGTGATGTACCATGTCACGGACGAGGAGTCACCAGTAGCAGTTTGGCAAAAGCTAGAAAGTCGGCACATGTCAAAGTCATTGAGAAACAAACTGTATCTTAAGTAAAAAATATTCAAGCTGAAGATGATAGAGGTAATCAATCTGAGCCAACACATCAACATATTCAATCAGATTGTGAGCGATCTGAAGCGGGTTGATGTGAAGATCGAAGACGAAGACCCGCTGATGTTGTTGAATTCTCTACCTTCATCTCCTACGTATGAGAATTTGGTTACTATTTTGATGTGGGGTGAGGAAACTCCTAATTGGAGGAGATCAAAGATGCGTTGCTAGGTTTTCGTCAAAGGAAGAAAACAAGCGATGAAGTTTCTTAAGGAGAAGGACTTATGGTAAATAACAACCAAGAGTGTGGTAGGAGCAAATCTTGACATGGATCTGGCAACAACAATAAGGCTCATTTTAAGTCAAGAAAGAAGAAGGTGATCACGTGCTACAAGTGTGGAGGCAAATGCCATATTAAGAGAGATTGTCCAAAGATAAAGAAACATGTTGCAAAGAACAAAGGTAGTTTAGCAAAATCTACAAACATAGTTGAAGAGGAAAATTTAGAGAGTGGTGATAGAGATATGCTATCAGTTATGCTAAGTTCAGAGCAATTGACGGATGCATGGATCTTAGACTCTGCATGTTTATATCACATGACTCCAAACATAGAGTGGTTTGATACCTATAGGGTAGTGGATTCTAGTTCAGTGTTAATGGTAAACGATACATCATGCAAAATTATTGGCAAAGGAAACGTCAGAATCAAGATGTTTAATAGTGTGATCAAAACCCTATATGATGTCAAATATATACAGAGCTAAGGAAGAACTTGATCTCATTAGGCACACTGGATGATATTGGTTACAATTACAAATCAGTGAGTGGGGTGATAAAGGTCAACAAGGGAACTCTGACGATAATAAAAGGATAAAAGGTAGTAGGAAACATCTACAAGTTGATAGGGACTACAGTTGTAGGTGGAGTCTAAATTAGACAGTACTGTCTTGTGGCATATGTAGCTAGGGTATATGGGTGAATATAGGATGCTAGAACTTCACAAGAGAGATTTGTTGAAGTGTGCCAAGATATGCAAGCTTCAATTTTGAAAATTCTGTGTTCTTGGAAAACAAAGCAAAGTGCAATTCAAGATGACAACAAACAAGATAGAGGGGATTCTGGACTACGTAATATGGATATTTGGGAACTAGCCAGTGTAGTATCATGTGGAGGGCACTTGTATTTTATGAGGTTTACTGATGATTTCTCATGAAAGGTGTGGGTATACTTTATGCATCACAAGTAAAAAACTTTTGTAAAGTTTAAACTGTGGAAAACTGAAGTGAAGAACCAAACCAGAAGGAAGATCAAATGCATTGGGTCAGACAATGGGACTGAGTATACAAATTCAAAATTTCAAGAATTTTGTGAGCAGCATGGGATAATGAGCAATTTCTTGGTTCACAAGACACCTCAACAGAATGGGTGGCAGAAAGGTTGAACAGGACAATAATTAAGATGGCAAGATGTTTCAGGCTGAATGTAGGGCTTGCAAATAATTTCTAGGTGAAAGTGGTTAACATGACATGTTATCTCATTAATAGATCACCAAGGGCAGCACTAGAAGACAAAGTGTCAGAGGAAGTATGGACAGGGAATCAAGTAGATTACTCTCATCTTCAAGTTTTTAGATGTCCAACCTATCTTCAAGTGAGGAAAGATCTAATGGTACCCCTAGGTTGTTTTGATGTGATCAAATAAGTTAGGTTAGATCCTGTTGTGTTTATCATGTGTCTAAGTGTGCAGGAACTTAGGAGCACAGGATGTCGAGCAAAAGACGCAACTAGCAAGAAGAATTGCACGGGAGAGAGCCGATGGGCTCGGTGCGTTTAAGGGACGAGGCCGAAAAGTACACGGGCGGACTAGAAGGAGGTGCATGACGTTTCCGAGGGACGAGAAGCCAGGAGCGAAAACTTGCTCGAGAAGGTCAGAAGTTGGGTTTGGGTGAACCTTATTCCGGATGGTCGAGATCACCCAAGCAAGAGGAACCGGAGCGGAAGACATGGACCGAGGCGAGCGAAACCAGAGCGGAAGGCCCGGATTGGAAAAAGTCAACTTGGTTGACTTTCCTGGTCCGGACGCCCTAAACAGGATTTTATCCGAATCGCGTTTGACTATGATCTGTTGCAAAGGGGATAAAATTTTATCCCTCTCCAGGCGCCTGGAACCCTTCCAAGCGCCCCGAGCAGGGCTATATAAGCAACCCTGCTCCCAAAGCTAAAAAATAACAAGAAATTATGAAACAATACTTGTACACATCCACTGTTCTATTTTGGCTTTCTGTTTTTATGCTTCCATTGTTGTAAAGAAATTTCTCCGTCTGAAGGAGAATTTTAGTGCACTTTAACTTCCTTGGATTAACAACTTCCCCGGTTGTAACCAAGTAAATCTGTGAGTCTCGTCTTTTTGGTTTATCTCTTATTTTGTTTATGTCAGTGTTTAGTTTAATTAAGTTATAAGTCCGAGAAATGTTTGTTTTGCTTGATTTGTATAGGGGCTATTCACCCCCCCCTCTAGCCGGCCTCTGAGGGTCCCAACAAGATCAAAACTGGATACGAAGTCAAAGCAGTACATTTTTTTTGGGGTATTAGAAAGGAGTTAAGGCTTCAAGATTTGGGATCTTAAGGCAAACAAGGTGGTGATCAGTAGAGATGTGGTGTTTGACAAGAAAACTATTCTATAATGTACTCAGGAAGAAGGAAAAGAAACACCACAAAGCAACATGAAGAAAAATATTATATAGGTGGAGCTACAGACCGATGATTCTAGCTCAGAGCACACGAAGCATCGCACTATAGTTGATGGTACAATGAGACGAGTCGTAAAACCACCTACTAGATACAGATTTGAAGACTTGATATCTTATGTGCTTATCACTAGTAGCGGAGACCCTACGTCTTTTCAGGAGGTGATACACAGCTTTGAAAAGGACAGGTGGACAGGCGCTATGACAGAGGAGATGGAGTCGTTGCATAAGAACCAAACGTGGGATCTAGTGGAACTTCCTGAAGGAGAGAAAGCTATAGGGTGTAAGTGGATATGCAAGAAGAAGGAAATAATGTCAGAGGGAGAAGAAGTAAAGTTCAAGGTTCGGTTGGTAGTGCATAGAGGTAAGACATACGTTAATTAGACCGGTGTTAGCTTTGGTGGCACATCACAATTTGTAGCTCGAGCAAATGGATGTGAAGATGACATTTCTTCATGGAAATTTGGAAGAGCAAATTTTTATGTCATAACCTGAGGGATTTAGTTAGCCCAGATAAGAGCGGTTGGTTTGCAAGTTGAAGAAATCGCTCTATGGATTGAATTAATCTCCTAGGAAAAGGTACAAACATTTTGATTCATACATGATTCAAAATGGATATAAGAGATCTGAATATGACTGTTGAATATATGTGAAGAGCCTTGAAGATGAATTACTAGTTTTCTTATTACTATACGTAAATGACATGCTCATTGTTGCGAAGAAGATGAAAGATGTTGACAAACTGAAGAGACTACTGAGCAAAGAATATGACATGAAAGATTTGGGAGAGACCAAGAAGATTCTTGGGATGGGGATTCACAGGGATAGAGTTGTAGGGAGATTATGGTTGTCTCAACATTGTCATGTGGAGAAGGTACTGGATAGGTTCAATGTGAAGAATGCAAAGTCAGTGAGCACACCCCTGACGCATCACTTCAAGTTATCCAGTACACAGTGTCCAAAGATAGATGACGAGGTCCGAGAGATGTCAAAAGTTCCTTATGCCAGTACAGTCGGTTGTTTGATGTATGCCATGGTCTGCACAAGACAAGATTTGACGCAAGCAATTAGTATGCTAAGCAAGTTTTTCTCAAATCTTGGTAGACCACATTGGAATGCAGTAAAATGGATTTTCAGATACTTGAGAAATACAACTGATTATGACATCATGTTCAGTAGACAATTGGAAGATCCTTAAGTTGTAGGGTACATAGATGCGAACTATGCAGGAGATTTAGATGACATGTGGTCTACTATAGGATATGTGTTTACTGTGGTAGGAGGACATATTTATTGGAAATCTATGATACAATCTATTTGATCCGGTGGTAAGAATCCGGAACCCCATACGAGGGATCAACACCGCGGGGAGGTTAAAGGGCCCAGTGGCCCGCCGGAGAAGGACGAGCCGACCGGATTTAGAAGGAAGGGACATCTGGTAGTAAAAGGCACCTTGGTAGGGATCAGGGTTCCGACGCTCAATGAAACAGTACATAATGACCGAGCGGAGGGACGGGCCGCCCGGCCGACGCAGGGAATTAAGGCCGTCCGGACGACGTTCTTCGCCCGGTCGGCCAGACGGACGTCCCGGCCGGGCGGTGGGTAAAGGAAGGGAACACCCTCTGACAGCCGTCAAGTCGTATGGCTACGCCATACCCCTAGTCTGGCGACGGGGTGTCTTGCTGTCCCATCAAAGACATGCTCGGACTGTAGCAGTATGGTGTCAGGTAAGCTCTCTGACAAGTACATACCGAGGTATGGGTGGTTGACACGTCTGCACCTCGATGAACGTGCATTAGTTCTCTCCTCGCTCTATATATAGAGCCTCTTACTTCGCCGGAGGTACGCGAAAAAATCATCTCTGGAGCCACCTTTTGCATTATTTGCTTGCCTGACTTGAGCGTCGGAGGGTCGACGCCGGGAACCCTTCCCGGCCCGACTTTTGTGCAGGTTCGCCGGAGATTCGTGCGACCAGACGGAGGTCTACGTCCTCGATTAGGAGCGTACCACGTGCCCAGCATCCTTTGGTTCGGTGATTCGGACAGGATCAATTTGGCGCCGTCTGTGGGAACGCTCCTGCATCCGAACGGAAACAATGGACGAGGCTGGACGACAAGACACGGTGACGCTTTCGACGAAAGAACTCGACGCTTTGGTTGAGATGAGGGCCGCCAAACTTGTGGGGTTAAAACAAAAAGCATCAGCCGAGCGGCCGGAGCAACAAGCAACATCGGCGTCTGGTGGCCGAGCGGACGCACCTCAAGCCACCGTCGCATTCCACCGGGCCTTATTTCGCACCCCTGAAGCCGCACCAACTCGAAGAGATAGAGGCTCTTCTTCAGACGAAATGCCAAGGCGGGATGACAGAAAAGGGAAAGCCCCCCGGGCGGACTCATCTCCCGAGCGGATCAATCGCCAATTCTCGGAGGCTATTCTACGAGACCCTCTACCCAAGCACTACGTGCCTCCGACGATCGGCGAGTACAACGGAACAACGGACCCGGATGATCATCTGGGTAAGTTTGATAACACAGCTACACTCCATCAATATACAGATGGAGTAAAGTGCCGCGTCTTCCTTACAACTCTCTCGGGATCGGCTCAACGGTGGTTTCGGAGGCTGCCGGACGGATCCATCACTAGCTTCAAAGACTTCCGAACGGCCTTCCTCCACCACTTCGCTAGCAGTCGGCGTTATCAGAAGACAAGTGTCAGCTTGTTTGCCATCAAGCAAGAGTCGAGAGAATCGCTTCGAGCCTACATCCAGCGATTCAACCAAGTGGCGATGGATATCCCAACGGCCACATCGGAGACGATGATGAATGCCTTCACGCAGGGCCTTGTGGATGGGGACTTCTTCCGGTCGCTCATCCGAAAGCCGCCCCGAGATTATGATTATATGCTACATCGGGCCAACGAATACATAAACGTGGAAGAAGCACAAGCCGCTCGGAAAAAGGAAACTCCCACCGAGCGGGCACCTATTCATGCCGAGCGGAAACAGCACGCCGCTCAGCAGCCACCTAGAGGACCGAGAGCCGAAGCAATCCGATCCCCCCACGCCAGGTCGCACATACAAGAAGTGGCTGCCGCTCGGCCCAAGCCAAAGAAGAGGTGGACCCCTATGTTCTGCTCCTTCCACCAGACGAATACGCACAACACGAAGGATTGTCGAAGTCTTCCCTTCGTGGCCAATCCCGTTCCCAGGAATGCCGAACGACGGTCACCTCCCACCGACAGGAGACGGACTCATGAAGCTGACCGGACCCGCACCGAGAGGCAACATCAACAGACACCCGATCGACACCGATCTCCGAGACTGGATAATCGCCGGGCGTCCAGAGAACGGTCCCGACCGTCCACTCGGGAAGAGGAAAACAGAAGCAATACTTCCCGGGGCGAGATCAACGTTATTGCTGGTGGGCCGACTGGAGGAGACTCCAACCGAGCTAGAAAGGCGGGCGTCCGGCAGCTACAGATCCACGCAGTTGGTTGTAGCCAAGAGCGGGCAAGTGGACCGGAAATCACTTTCGGGCCCGGAGACTTAGAAGGAGTAGAAGTGCCCCACGACGACGCTCTGCTCATCAAAGCGGTAATAGCAAATTACACTATTCATCGCATATTTGTTGACACAGGGAGCTCGGTCAACATTATATTCAAGAAGGCGTTCGATCAGCTGCAAATTGATCGAGCCGAGTTGCTGCCCATGATAACGCCGCTCTACGGGTTCACGGGTAACGAAGTGCAGCCGGTCGGACAAATACGGCTGGCTATCTCATTGGGAGAAGAGCCGCTCAGGAGGACGCAAACAGCCAATTTCGTGGTGGTGGACTCTCCCTCATCATACAACGTCATTTTGGGACGACCGGCGCTCAGCGAGTTCCGGGCGGTCGTCTCCACCTTCCATCAGAAGATGAAGTTCCCCGTCGAAGACAAAGTGGGAGAAGTACGGGGTGATCAGTTAGCAGCTCGGCGATGCTATATCGAGATGGTCCGAGCAGAATCCAACTCTGCTCGGAAGGCACCCCGAATCGAGGTAAATGCCATCACTGAAAAGCCGCCCTCTTTAATTTATGAAGAAAAAGAGGAAGTACAGATTCACCGACCCGGAGGCTACAACTTTATCGCCTCGATCCGGAGGAGGTGCGAAGAAGGAACGATCCAATGTCTCCAACGAAATCATGATGTCTTCGTCAGTCGACACATGAGTTGCCGAATTTCGAGTCCGCGCAAGATGAATGCATGTCCGACCGACGCCGGCGAAGCAGAAAAGGGATTTCAGGCGAATGCCATCATCCGGCGGAAGTAGAGAAACTCGGAGGCCGCCACATACGAAGTGCAGCTCCGAGGTGGCTAACGTAGTATTAGTCTCAAGCCGGCGGCAAGTGGAGAGTCTGCATCGACTTTCTGGATTTGAACAAAGCATGCCCCAAGGACTTCTATCCTCCGCCCTGGATAGATCAGCTGGTGGACTCTACGTGCGAATTAATTTGCATGCTTGACGCCTATCAAGGATATCATCAAGTGCCGCCGCCCGGAAGATCAAGAAAAAGTCAGAACGGCACATATTGCTATAATGTGATGCCGTTCGGATTGAAGAATGTCGGGGCCACCTATCAACGCTTGATGAACAAGGTGTTCAAGGAGCAGATCGGGCGTAATCTGGAAGTCTATGTGGACGACATTCTTATCAAATCCGTCCGAGCGGCCGATCTCTTCAAGGACATGGAAGAAACCTTCCGAACGCTTCGCAAATATGGAGTCAAGCTAAATCCCCAAAAGTGCCTCTTCGGAGCAAAAGGAGGGCGTTTCTTGGGATATATAGTGACCGAGCGGGGAATTGAAGCCAACCCCAGCAAGGTGAAAGCTCTGCAAGACATGCTTCCTCCCAGAAACACAAGGGAAGTGCAGCGGTTGACCGGCCGGATAACTGCTTTGTCCAGATTCATCTCCAAAACCGCCGACCGGAGCCTACCATTCTTCAAGATCCTGCGCAAGGCTACTAAGTTCCAGTGGGATGAAGAATGTAACCGAGCATTCGAAGAATTGAAGACATATCTTAATTCCCTGCCTATACTTGCCAAGCCGATCGGGGGTGAGTCACTTTATATGTATCTGTCGTCAACTGAGCATGCTGTAGGCTCAGCACTTGTGAGGGCGAGCGGCGAAGAGCAGCCGGTGTATTTTCTAAGCCATATTTTAAAAGATGCTGAATCTCGTTACACCGGGCTCGAGAAGTTAGCCTTTGCTTTGGTTCTAGCCGCTCGGCGCCTTCGACCGTATTTCTTGGCTCACACCATCATTGTCCGGACGAACAGTCCACTCGGAAGAGTACTGTTGAATCCAGAAGCGTCCGGACGGCTCATCAAGTGGACGATAGAATTAAGTGAATTTGACATCCAATATCAACCCCGCTCGGCGATCAAAGCCCAATCCTTGGCTGATTTTGTGACCGAAGTGTAAAGGCCAGAGCCGGAAGCTATGTGGAGAATATATGTGGATGGGTCCTCCACTCGGCTCGGAAGTGGGATTGGAATATTGTTGCTCTCACCTCAAGAAGAGAAGATGCACCTATCCGTCCGGCTGGATTACAAAGCTACCAACAACGAAGCAGAGTATGAGGCCCTCATAGCCGGATTGCAGGCAGCCCGGCATGTGGGTGCCGGTCGGGTGACTCTCTATTCGGACTCACAGTTGGCCGCTCAACAACTTTCCGGCACCTTTGAAATCAACAGTGTTCGGCTTAAACTCTACGTTGAGGCCTTTGAAAAACTCAAAGCTACTTTCCGAGAGGTTCTTATACAGAAGATCCCCCGAACGGAGAACCAGGCAGCAGACGAGTTAGCCAAACTCGCGAGTTCAATAGCACCAGTAGCCATTCAGCAACCAATTGAAAAAGTACTGCTGGTGGCGCACGTCGATCGGATGCAAGGCCTCACGTTTCCAAGCGACTGGAGGACACCTATTATAGAATTTCTCCATTCGGGCACCACACCCTCCGATGAATATGCAGCCCGGCTCCTCAGAAGAAGAGCCGGTCGGTTTACACTCATCGGAGATCAGCTTTACAAGAAAGCTTTCTCGCGCCCGTTACTGAAATGTGTAAGCTCGGAGGACTCAGCTTACATCCTCCAGGAAGTACATCAAGGATCATGCGGGGGTCATCCGGGCGGGCGCTCATTGGTCAAGAAGATCCTCTTGGCCGGATACTTTTGGCCAACTTTACAAACAGACGCCGCTCGGACAGTATCTACCTGCCTTTCATGCCAGAAGTATCACAACTTCTCCCACCGACCGGCCGAAGAAATGAAGGCGTCAAGCGTTTCATGCCCGTTCGACCAATGGGGAATGGATATTGTCGGTCCATTTCCGATGGCGTCCGGACAGAGGAAATTTTTACTAGTGGCGGTCGACTATTTCTCCAAATGGGTGGAGGCCGAGCCGCTGGCAAAGATCACTGAACAAATGGTTAAAAAATTCATCTGGCAACACATCATTTGTCGGTTCGGCATCCCTCGCCGACTAGTGTCCGACAACGGGCGGCAGTTCACAGGGAAGATGTTAGAGGATTGGTGCAAGAGCTACGGCATTGAGCAACATTTCACGTCCGTAGCCTATCCCCAGAGCAATGGGCAAGCTGAAGTGGCCAACCGGGAAATTCTTCGTATTCTGCGCGCTCGGCTCGACCATTTGGGAGGAAGTTGGCCGGATGAAGTGCCGAGCGTCTTGTGGGCCGTCCGAACGACGCCAAAAGAAGGGACAGAAGTCACACCGTTCCATCTGGTATATGGCGGCGAAGCAGTCATTCCGGTTGAAGTCGGCGTTGAGTCCGCTCGGATCCAGAGCTACGATGATGACAACGCCGAACGGAGAAACATGGAGCTGGATTTGGTAGAAGAGGAGAGGGCAAAGGCATCCGTTCGGCTGATGGCATACCGGCAGCGGATGAAGCAGAACTACAACCGAAGAGTAATCCCCAGATCGTTTCAGGTCGGCGAACTCGTTTGGAAGAAAGTCAAACCAGTCGGCGACGTCGGTAAGCTTGAAGCCCCTTGGGCAGGTCCCTTCAAGGTTATTGAGAAGCTCCGTTCGGGAGCCTATTATTTGGAGGATGAAGACGGACGGCAGCTGGAGCGACCGTGGAGTGCAAATCACCTCCAGCCTTATCGGGCTGGATGAAAGGGGCACGGATGTAATTTATTCTGTTGTATATGCTAGCTGCCTATGTACTTGTGATGCAGGAAGCAAAGAGATGGAAACACATTAAGCATTCTCCGCCGAAAGGATTATTGCGTAAGACCTCTTGCCGTTCGGCAGGGGCATATAAATTATCCGGGCTAAGTGCTGTGAGCGAAGGCCCCCAAGCCGATCGGCCGGGAGGGGTATATATTTAAACTCTTGAGCGAATGACCCGTGCTGTTCGGCCGGGCATAAATATTGTTCAGGCGCGGGATATGAAGGCCAAGGTCGCTCGACGTGGTAAGGAGTTAGCCTTGAAGCCGTCTAGCCCAGACGTTAAACCGTAGAGCCGCGCCGACCGGCTATAAATAACCGCGCCGTCGAGCACCGACGTTAAATATCGAGAGTCGCGCCAACCGGCTATAAAAACCGAGCGGAAAACCGACGAGCACCGTCGTTAAATATCGAGAGCCGCGCCGACCGGCTATAAAAACTGAGCGGAAAGTCGACGAGCACCGTCGTTAAAGATCGAGAGCCGCGCCGACCGGCTATAAATAACCGCGCCGTCGAGCACCGACGTTAAATATCGAGAGCCGCGCCGACCGGCTATAAAAACCGAGCGGAAAATCGACGAGCACCGTCGTTAAAGATCGAGAGCCGCGCCGATCGGCTATAAACATCCGCGCCGTCGAGCACCGACGTTAAATATCGAGAGCCGCGCCGACCGGCTATAAAAACCGAGCGGAAAACCGACGAGCACCGTCGTTAAATATCGAGAGTCGCGCCGACCGGCTATAAAAACCGAGCGGAAAGCCGACAAGCACCGTCGTTAAAGATCGAGAGCCGCGCCGATCGGCTATAAACATCCGCGCCGTCGAACACCGACGTTAAATATCGAGAGCCGCGCCGACCGGCTATAAAAACCGAGCGGAAAACCGACGAGCACCGTCGTTAAAGATCGAGAGCCGCGCCGATCGGCTATAAACATCCACGCCGTCGAGCGCCGACGTTAAATATCGAGAGCCGCGCCGACCGGCTATAAAAACCGAGCGGAAAATCGACGAGCACCGTCGTTAAAGATCGAGAACCGCGCCGATCGGCTATAAACATCCGCGCCGACGAGTACCGTCGTTAAAGATCGAGAGTCGCGCCGATCGGCTATAAACATCCGCGCCGACGAGCACCGTCGTTAAAGATCGAGAGCTGCGCCGATCGGCTATAAACGTCCGCGCCGACGAGCACCGTCGTTAAAGATCGAGAGACGAGCAAAGGATGGTTAATCGGAATTAAAGAGGCAAACAAGTTTGCGTGCTGAGCGGCTGATCAAGCGCGTAATGAGACATTAAAGATAATTCGCTTGTCTGGCATAGCGAGGTGCCGAGCGGAATGGTTATAAAGAATATTTAGTAAGTTCTTGCCACAATAAAAGGTGAAAGGAACAGAAGATCATCTATTACGCAGGCTAAAAAAGTCATTACAGAGATAGTTCGGGCCGAACGGCTGGAATACAAAAAAGTTTATAAAAACGCTCCTCACACATCAAAATCAAAGAGAGCGTCGGGGATGGTGTCCATCACGCTCGCTATATCTTCGGGGGGGATGGTCAACTCGGCAGGCAGGTGACCTTTGGTCTTTAGATATCCCACCGCCGCCTTGATCGCCTCCTCGAACGTGAGGGATATCTTGTCGGTGAACTTCTCTCCGAAGTCCTCCGAGCAAAGGAACGCTTTCCTCACCTCGTCAGAGCGGGCCGACTCCCCCTCTTGGTATTCCTTGAGCGCGGCATGGGCGGCATCACTGGCGGCTTGGAGCTCTGCCAGATCTCCGTCGAATCTTTGGAGATCCGCCGAGCGGCTCTCCTTCTCGGCGGCCAACAGGGCGTCCAAGTCTTTGATGCGTTGTTCCAACCCCCTGATCTCCACCTTCATACGGTCCATATCATTGATGGCCTGTTGCTTCCGAGTGGTCGCCGTTTTGAGCTCCTTCTCTCGTTGCTTGATCATCGTTTCAAGCCGAACGACTTTGCTCGCCAAATCGTTAGCCCTTTTCCGTTCGGCATCCAGCGATTTTTTGGCCTTCGCCAGAGCGGCAGCCGACTGCCCGTTACCCCCAACGGTTTTTTGTTTTTTCAACTCGTCCTCCAGCTCAGCCAATCGATTGCTAATAGCGATCTGCTCCACCCAGTTCTACCAACAAATGTCCACAGGTTAGAAACCTAATTCGAATATGCAAATAAAGAAAAGGAGAGCATACCCCGGTGGCCTGTTGAAGGTTGCTATCGCCGAGCTGCCCGGGAGTTATCTTTGCTATGCGACGCCGAGCATCTATCCAAGCTTGGGCAAGAGGGCCCGTCAGAGTAATCTGCTGCTCAGGGACCATTGGCCGATCAGCAGCAGCCATGTACGCCTCTGAGGGGAGGCGCAGAACGGTCTTTATCAAGTTTTGGCCGCTCGGCTCGCTCTGAGAAGCAGCGGCCTTATCGGACGGCCCACCGGCAGAAGAGGAGGGAAGCTCACCCATACGCCTAATACGGCGCAAAGTTCTGGAAGGGCTGGACGGCGGCACCGCAGAGCTGGCCCTCGGAGATCCCTGAGGAGTTGGGGTACTCTCGAGGGAAACCGTCCCGGACAGCACCGGTGCGCCCGCGCTCTGCTCGGGCAGTGGCTCATCAAGGTTAGAGGCAGGGGCAGATTCTGGTCGTCGGCGCTTCCGAGTGCGTAGCGGCACATCATCGGCCGAACGACCCCCTACCTCAGCCTCGGCAGGAGGTTCCAGGTCGCCCGCGGCCTCATTGTGAAAGGCAGGGACATCTGAGGCTTCGGGGACAGTTGGTGCCCCCTCACTTTCTCCACCGGCCGGATCGGATGGAGCAAGGCCCCGCTCGGCGGCCTCCTTGTTCGTCACCTCCTCAATCTGAGCAGCTTTCAGTTTGAGCTTCTCGGTAGCCTTGGCGCGCCACATGACTTCAGTTGCAGAAGAAAAAAATAAATCAGTTAGAACAAAACAAATGGGAAGATAAGGAAACTTACTCATGCTGTAGGGCAGATCGGCGGGGATAGAAGACAAGCCGAATATATGCATTACTCCCGGAAGGAGCATTTCGTCAATATGATAGCGCTGACCGACTAGCCGTTCGGCTGCATGGAGATAGTCCGCGTCACCTCTAAACTTGCCGAGCTCCGGTTGCGCGGGCATAGCCGTCTGCCACTTGGTGCGGAAAGTCGGCCGCTCGGGAAAACGTATATAGAAAAAATGCTCCTTCCAATGTTTGTTGGAGCTCCGCATATGATCAAAAAGCACGAAGCCTATCCTAGACTGGAAAACAAAGGTACCCCACTCGGCTTGCTTGGGATAGTAAAAGTAGTGGAATATTTTTGGGTCCAAGGGGATGTTGTTCAGCTTGAACAAAACTATCACTCCGCTCAGCAGCCTAATAGAGTTGGGAACTACCTGGCGGAGCGGAATACGGAAATAGTTGCAGACTTCTAAGAAAAATTTGTGAGGTGGAAAACGCAGTCCGGCCAGAAATTGGTCTCGGAAGAAAAGCACTGTGTCGGACGGCGGTTCATGAGGCCGATCGGCTGGTGTGGCTAACACTATTTGGTGGTCGGTCGGCAGGTCATAAGTCCGGACGAGACGCAAGGCGTCTTCCTCATCAAAACGACTCTCCATGGTCGTGTTCCATAGACCTGGAGCGCCGCCAGTCGACTGTGAAGTGCTAGTCATGG